>NC_069510.1:130006922-130261958 GCF_027579735.1 Bombina bombina
TTCTCTCTCCCCATCCCTCTCTTTTGCGCTCTCTCTCTCTCCCCATCCCTCTCTTTTGCTCTGTCTCTCTCCCTATCCCTCTCTTTTGCGCTCTCTCTCTCTCCCCATCCCTCTCTTTTGCTCTGTCTCTCTCTCAATCCCTCTCTTTTGCTCTGTCTCTCCCCATCCCTCTCTTTTGCTCTATCTCTCTTTCCCCATCCCTCTCTTTTGCTCTGTCTCTCTCCCTATCCCTCTCTTTTGCGCTCTCTCTCTCTCTCCCCATCCCTCTCTTTTGCTCTGTCTCTCTCTCAATCCCTCTCTTTTGCTCTGTCTCTCCCCATCCCTCTCTTTTGCGCTCTCTTTTGCACTCTCTCTCCCCTTCTCTTTTGCGTTCTCTCTCCCCATCCCTCTCTTTTGCGCTCTCTCTCTCTCCCCATCCCTCTCTTTTGCTCTGTCTCTCTCCCTATCCCTCTCTTTTGCGCTCTCTCTCTCTCCCCATCCCTCTCTTTTGCTCTGTCTCTCTCTCAATCCCTCTCTTTTGCTCTGTCTCTCCCCATCCCTCTCTTTTGCTCTGTCTCTCTCCCCCCATCCCTCTCTTTTGCTCTGTCTCTCTCTCAATCCCTCTCTTTTGCTCTGTCTCTCCCCATCCCTCTCTTTTGCGCTCTCTCTCTCTCTCTCCCCATCCCTCTCTTTTGCTCTGTCTCTCTCCCAATCCCTCTCTTTTGCTCTGTCTCTCTCCCAATCCCTCTCTTTTGCTCTGTCTCTCTCCCTATCCCTCTCTTTTGCGCTCTCTCTCTCTCTCCCCATCCCTCTCTTTTGCTCTGTCTCTCTCTCAATCCCTCTCTTTTGCTCTGTCTCTCCCCATCCCTCTCTTTTGCGCTCTCTCTCTCTCCCCATCCCTCTCTTTTGCTCAGTCTCTCTCCCCATCCCTCTCTTTTGCTCTGTCTCTCTCCCTATCCCTCTCTTTTGTGCTCTCTCTCCCCATCCCTCTCTTTTGCTCTGTCTCTTTCTCCATCCCTCTCTTTTGCTCTGAATCTCTCTCACCATCCCTCTCTTTTGCTCTGTCTCTCTCACCATCCCTCTCTTTTGTTCTGTTTCTCTCTCACCATCCCTCTCTTTTGCTCTGTTTCTCTCTCACCATCCCTCTCTTTTGCTCTCTCTCTCACCATCCCTCTCTTTTGCTCTGTCTCTCTCTCCCCATCCCTCTCTTTTGCTCTCTCTCTCACCATCCCTCTCTTTTGCTCTCACCATCCCTCTCTTTTGCTCTGTCTCTCTCCCCATCCCTCTCTTTTGCTCTCTCTCTCACCATCCCTCTCTTTTGCTCTGTCTCTCTCTCACCATCCCTCTCTTTTGCTCTCACCATCCCTCTCTTTTGCTCTGTCTCTCTCCCCATCCCTCTCTTTTGCTCTCTCTCTCACCATCCCTCTCTTTTGCTCTGTCTCTCTCTCACCATCCCTCTCTTTTGCTCTGTCTCTCTCTCTCACCATCCCTCTCTTTTGCTCTGTCTCTCTCTCACCATCCCTCTCTTTTGCTCTGTCTCTCTCTCTCACCATCCCTCTCTTTTGCTCTGTCTCTCTCTCTCACCATCCCTCTCTTTTGCTCTGTCTCTCTCTCTCTCTCTCTCTCTCTCTCTCTCTCACCATCCCTCTCTTTTGCTCTGTCTCTCTCTCACCATCCCTCTCTTTTGCTCTATCTCTCTCACCATCCCTCTCTTTTGCTCTCTCTCTCCCCATCCCTCTCTTTTGCTCTGTCTCTCTCCCCATCCCTCTCTTTTGCTCTGTCTCTCTCACCATCCCTCTCTTTTGCTCTGTCTCTCTCTCCCCATCCCTCTCTTTTGCTCTGTCTCTCTCTCCCCATCCCTCTCTTTTGCTCTGTCTCTCTCTCAATCCCTCTCTTTTGCTCTGTCTCTCCCCATCCCTCTCTTTTGCGCTCTCTCTCTCTCTCTCCCCATCCCTCTCTTTTGCTCTGTCTCTCTCCCAATCCCTCTCTTTTGCTCTGTCTCTCTCCCAATCCCTCTCTTTTGCTCTCTCTCTCCCCATCCCTCTCTTTTGCTCTGTCTCTCTCCCTATCCCTCTCTTTTGCGCTCTCTCTCCCCATCCCTCTCTTTTGCTCTGTCTCTTTCTCCATCCCTCTCTTTTGCTCTGAATCTCTCTCACCATCCCTCTCTTTTGCTCTGTCTCTCTCACCATCCCTCTCTTTTGTTCTGTTTCTCTCTCACCATCCCTCTCTTTTGCTCTGTTTCTCTCTCACCATCCCTCTCTTTTGCTCTCTCTCTCACCATCCCTCTCTTTTGCTCTGTCTCTCTCTCCCCATCCCTCTCTTTTGCTCTCTCTCTCACCATCCCTCTCTTTTGCTCTCACCATCCCTCTCTTTTGCTCTGTCTCTCTCCCCATCCCTCTCTTTTGCTCTCTCTCTCACCATCCCTCTCTTTTGCTCTGTCTCTCTCTCACCATCCCTCTCTTTTGCTCTGTCTCTCTCTCTCACCATCCCTCTCTTTTGCTCTGTCTCTCTCTCACCATCCCTCTCTTTTGCTCTCTCTCTCACCATCCCTCTCTTTTGCTCTCACCATCCCTCTCTTTTGCTCTGTCTCTCTCCCCATCCCTCTCTTTTGCTCTCTCTCTCTCCCCATCCCTCTCTTTTGCTCTGTCTCTCTCCCCATCCCTCTCTTTTGCTCTGTCTCTCTCACCATCCCTCTCTTTTGCTCTGTCTCTCTCACCATCCCTCTCTTTTGCTCTGTCTCTCTCACCATCCCTCTCTTTTGCTCTGTCTCTCTCTCACCATCCCTCTCTTTTGCTCTATCTCTCTCACCATCCCTCTCTTTTGCTCTCTCTCTCACCATCCCTCTCTTTTGCTCTGTCTCTCTCTCACCATCCCTCTCTTTTGCTCTGTCTCTCTCTCTCACCATCCCTCTCTTTTGCTCTGTCTCTCTCTCTCACCATCCCTCTCTTTTGCTCTGTCTCTCTCTCTCTCTCTCTCTCTCTCTCT
The DNA here is from genome assembly GCF_027579735.1 of Bombina bombina. NCBI lineage: Eukaryota > Metazoa > Chordata > Amphibia > Anura > Bombinatoridae > Bombina > Bombina bombina. Next base: position 130,009,887 of record NC_069510.1, read on the forward strand.
CACCATCCCTCTCTTTTGCTCTGTCTCTCTCTCACCATCCCTCTCTTTTGCTCTATCTCTCTCACCATCCCTCTCTTTTGCTCTCTCTCTCCCCATCCCTCTCTTTTGCTCTGTCTCTCTCCCCATCCCTCTCTTTTGCTCTGTCTCTCTCACCATCCCTCTCTTTTGCTCTGTCTCTCTCTCCCCATCCCTCTCTTTTGCTCTGTCTCTCTCTCCCCATCCCTCTCTTTTGCTCTGTCTCTCTCTCAATCCCTCTCTTTTGCTCTGTCTCTCCCCATCCCTCTCTTTTGCGCTCTCTCTCTCTCTCTCCCCATCCCTCTCTTTTGCTCTGTCTCTCTCCCAATCCCTCTCTTTTGCTCTGTCTCTCTCCCAATCCCTCTCTTTTGCTCTCTCTCTCCCCATCCCTCTCTTTTGCTCTGTCTCTCTCCCTATCCCTCTCTTTTGCGCTCTCTCTCCCCATCCCTCTCTTTTGCTCTGTCTCTTTCTCCATCCCTCTCTTTTGCTCTGAATCTCTCTCACCATCCCTCTCTTTTGCTCTGTCTCTCTCACCATCCCTCTCTTTTGTTCTGTTTCTCTCTCACCATCCCTCTCTTTTGCTCTGTTTCTCTCTCACCATCCCTCTCTTTTGCTCTCTCTCTCACCATCCCTCTCTTTTGCTCTGTCTCTCTCTCCCCATCCCTCTCTTTTGCTCTCTCTCTCACCATCCCTCTCTTTTGCTCTCACCATCCCTCTCTTTTGCTCTGTCTCTCTCCCCATCCCTCTCTTTTGCTCTCTCTCTCACCATCCCTCTCTTTTGCTCTGTCTCTCTCTCACCATCCCTCTCTTTTGCTCTGTCTCTCTCTCTCACCATCCCTCTCTTTTGCTCTGTCTCTCTCTCACCATCCCTCTCTTTTGCTCTCTCTCTCATCATCCCTCTCTTTTGCTCTCACCATCCCTCTCTTTTGCTCTGTCTCTCTCCCCATCCCTCTCTTTTGCTCTCTCTCTCTCCCCATCCCTCTCTTTTGCTCTGTCTCTCTCCCCATCCCTCTCTTTTGCTCTGTCTCTCTCACCATCCCTCTCTTTTGCTCTGTCTCTCTCACCATCCCTCTCTTTTGCTCTGTCTCTCTCACCATCCCTCTCTTTTGCTCTGTCTCTCTCTCACCATCCCTCTCTTTTGCTCTATCTCTCTCACCATCCCTCTCTTTTGCTCTCTCTCTCACCATCCCTCTCTTTTGCTCTGTCTCTCTCTCACCATCCCTCTCTTTTGCTCTGTCTCTCTCTCTCACCATCCCTCTCTTTTGCTCTGTCTCTCTCTCTCACCATCCCTCTCTTTTGCTCTGTCTCTCTCTCTCTCTCTCTCTCTCTCTCTCTCACCATCCCTCTCTTTTGCTCTGTCTCTCTCTCACCATCCCTCTCTTTTGCTCTATCTCTCTCACCATCCCTCTCTTTTGCTCTCTCTCTCCCCATCCCTCTCTTTTGCTCTGTCTCTCTCCCCATCCCTCTCTTTTGCTCTGTCTCTCTCACCATCCCTCTCTTTTGCTCTGTCTCTCTCTCCCCATCCCTCTCTTTTGCTCTGTCTCTCTCTCCCCATCCCTCTCTTTTGCTCTGTCTCTCTCTCAATCCCTCTCTTTTGCTCTGTCTCTCCCCATCCCTCTCTTTTGCGCTCTCTCTCTCTCTCTCCCCATCCCTCTCTTTTGCTCTGTCTCTCTCCCAATCCCTCTCTTTTGCTCTGTCTCTCTCCCAATCCCTCTCTTTTGCTCTCTCTCTCCCCATCCCTCTCTTTTGCTCTGTCTCTCTCCCTATCCCTCTCTTTTGCGCTCTCTCTCCCCATCCCTCTCTTTTGCTCTGTCTCTTTCTCCATCCCTCTCTTTTGCTCTGAATCTCTCTCACCATCCCTCTCTTTTGCTCTGTCTCTCTCACCATCCCTCTCTTTTGTTCTGTTTCTCTCTCACCATCCCTCTCTTTTGCTCTGTTTCTCTCTCACCATCCCTCTCTTTTGCTCTCTCTCTCACCATCCCTCTCTTTTGCTCTGTCTCTCTCTCCCCATCCCTCTCTTTTGCTCTCTCTCTCACCATCCCTCTCTTTTGCTCTCACCATCCCTCTCTTTTGCTCTGTCTCTCTCCCCATCCCTCTCTTTTGCTCTCTCTCTCACCATCCCTCTCTTTTGCTCTGTCTCTCTCTCACCATCCCTCTCTTTTGCTCTGTCTCTCTCTCTCACCATCCCTCTCTTTTGCTCTGTCTCTCTCTCACCATCCCTCTCTTTTGCTCTCTCTCTCATCATCCCTCTCTTTTGCTCTCACCATCCCTCTCTTTTGCTCTGTCTCTCTCCCCATCCCTCTCTTTTGCTCTCTCTCTCTCCCCATCCCTCTCTTTTGCTCTGTCTCTCTCCCCATCCCTCTCTTTTGCTCTGTCTCTCTCACCATCCCTCTCTTTTGCTCTGTCTCTCTCACCATCCCTCTCTTTTGCTCTGTCTCTCTCACCATCCCTCTCTTTTGCTCTGTCTCTCTCTCCCCATCCCTCTCTTTTGCTCTGTCTCTCTCTCACCATCCCTCTCTTTTGCTCTGTCTCTCTCTCACCATCCCTCTTTTGCTCTGTCTCTCTCTCACCATCCCTCTCTTTAGCTCTGTCTCTTTCCCCATCCCTCTCTTTTGCTCTGTCTCTTTCCCCATCCCTCTCTTTTGCTCTTTCTCTCTCTCCCCATCCCTCTCTTTTGCTCTGTCTCTCTCACCATCCCTCTCTTTTGCTCTGTCTCTCTCTCTCACCATCCCTCTCTTTTGCTCTGTCTCTCTCTCTCCCCATCCCTCTCTTTTGCTCTCTCTCTCTCCCCATCCCTCTCTTTTGCTCTGTCTCTCTCCCCATCCCTCTCTTTTGCTCGCTCTCTCTCCCCATCCCTCACTTTTGCTCGCTCTCTCTCCCCATCCCTCTCTTTTGCTCGCTCTCTCTCCCCATCCCTCTCTTTTGCTCTGTCTCTCTCCCCATCCCTCTCTTTTGCTCTGTCTCTCTCCCCATCCCTCTCTTTTGCTCTGTCTCTCTCCCTCTCTCTTTCCCATCTATTTTGTTCTTTCCCCCTCTCTTTCTATCTCTCTCACCTCTATCCCTCTCGCGCGCGACCACGCCCGGCCACGCCCATTTAAGTCCGCACCGGCTGTTCAGGTAGAGACTCTAAGGCCAGGTGTGTTTGTCCTCGCGCGCAGTTTCTACTGCGCATGACAGCTTCGGACAAACACACTTGGCCTTTTATTATATAGGATATGTGTGTATATATATATATATATATATATATTTATTTTATATCTATGTATACTGTGTGTGTGTGTGTGTGTATGTATATATATATATATATATGGGTACAAGGGTTATAACAGCGCCTATATATCCACTAAAGCATAGAGTATGTACAGCAAAGTAGTCCAAAAGCCATTTGAATTAGAAAAACAGAGTTTAAATACAAAGTTCATACCAAGACAGAAAAAGTACTCCAAGAGGCCAACCACTAATCCCCAGGAAGCTCAAGGGATACATCTACCATCAGAAGCACATCCCTGCATACTCCAGGAGGCTAACGAAAACTGATACAGCCATCTCACTGGATACAAGGAGAAGATTGAACTACCAACACATACCCCCAGTGCGGCATACTTACCTCATTAGATTGGGGTAATATCTGGTAAGGGTATTATATACCATCCATTACTACATATCATCCGTATGTTGGACACACACTAAGGACTATATATATCCTAAAGACTCAAATTGAACTACCAAGTTCTTTATTTTATATTTTATTATTTTATTTTTCATATATATATATTTTTTATGGTTTATTTTTATTTTTTACCCACTTTGCTGTACATACTCTATGCTTTAGTGGATATATAGGCGCTGTTATAACCCTTGTACCCACATTTACTCCTACTGCCTGGGGTACACACCTCATCCAGTATCTGCCTTATATAGCTGCCTGTATACCCTACACCACCTGACTAGCGCCTACTATAGAGTAACGCTTGTGTCCACTCAGCTTACTGAGTGGACACATTCTACTTGCACCTTTATATATATATATATATATATATATATAATGCATACAATAAATACACTATATATACGATGCATACCCTATATATTAGATGCATACACTATATATTAGATGCATACACTATATAAATATAAATATATATATATATATATATATATATATAAAGTAGTGATCAAGTGCACCTGGTGCACGAAACATGTCTGCATGGGGATCAGCTCACTTGCCTGATTGTTAGTCAATGCTGGCTCTGTATAGGACATCCTGGTTTTGTCCTTTTTAATATATGGAATAAAGTTCGTCTTTTTATATACCCTGCTGCCTGGAACTCAACATTATTTGCTCTTTTCAGTATAGTGCTTTTTATAGCACTTTCAGCATCATTTTCCTTTCTACCAGAGCGCCTTCTCTACTTTTTGCATTCTATATATATATATATGCTACATACACTATATATAAGATGCATACACTATATATAAGATGCAGATTGGACACATTATTGAACAAAAGGGAATACATGTTTCATTGTACAGACTTCACGGTGCTGCAGGATTTGTAAATAAAAAAAAAAACTGTTTTAGGAATTTGTTGAACATTTTATTCCTTCTATATTGAAGTGTCTGCAGAGGCTTTGTGAAGAGGTATAAGCAGAATACAAGGGGACCTGGGTACAATATAATCACATTATCTATTTGCATCTCCCATCCCCTTGTAGTATAAAAAGATAAAGGCTGAGTTATGCTAATAGAATATGGAGGAGTAGACGGAATTAGGGAGGCAAAATGCCAAAAACAGACAAGTCTCCCACTCTGTATTTTTTGTGTATTCATCACACGCTCTACCTGTACATGTCACAGGTACTGTGTATACATCCCTTATTGATCACACGCTCTACCTGTACATGTCACAGGTACTGTGTATACATCCCTTATTCATCACACGCTCTACCTGTACATGTCACGGGTACTGTGTATACATCCCTTATTCATCACACGCTCTACCTGTACATGTCACAGGTACTGTGTATACATCCCTTATTCATCACATGCTCTACCTGTACATGTCACAGGTACTGTGTATACATCCCTTATTCATCACACGCTCTACCTGTACATGTCACAGGTACTGTGTATACATCCCTTATTCATCGCACGCTCTACCTGTACATGTCACAGGTACTGTGTATACATCCCTTATTCATCACACGCTCTACCTGTACATGTCACAGGTACTGTGTATACATCCCTTATTCATCACACGCTGTACCTGTACATGTCACAGGTACTGTGTATACATCCCTTATTCATCACACGCTCTACCTGTACATGTCACAGGTACTGTGTATACATCCCTTATTCATCACATGCTCTACCTGTACATGTCACAGGTACTGTGTATACATCCCTTATTCATCACACGCTCTACCTGTACATGTCACAGGTACTGTGTATACATCCCTTATTCATCGCACGCTCTACCTGTACATGTCACAGGTACTGTGTATACATCCCTTATTCATCACACGCTCTACCTGTACATGTCACAGGTACTGTGTATACATCCCTTATTCATCACACGCTGTACCTGTACATGTCACAGGTACTGTGTATACATCCCTTATTCATCACACGCTCTACCTGTACATGTCACAGGTACTGTGTATACATCCCTTATTCATCGCACGCTCTACCTGTACATGTCACAGGTACTGTGTATACATCCCTTATTCATCACACGCTCTACCTGTACATGTCACAGGTACTGTGTATACATCCCTTATTCATCGCACGCTCTACCTGTACATGTCACAGGTACTGTGTATACATCCCTTATTCATCACACGCTCTACCTGTACATGTCACAGGTCCTGTGTATACATCCCTTATTCATCACTAGCTCTACCTGTACATGTCACAGGTCCTGTGTATACATCCCTTATTCATTGCACGCTCTACCTGTACATGTCACAGGTCCTGTGTATACATCCCTTATTCATCACACGCTCTACCTGTACATGTCACAGGTCCTGTGTATACATCCCTTATTCATCACACGCTCTACCTGTACATGTCACAGGTACTGTGTATACATCCCTTATTCATCACACGCTCTACCTGTACATGTCACAGGTCCTGTGTATACATCCCTTATTCATCGCACGCTCTACCTGTACATGTCACAGGTACTGTGTATACATCCCTTATTCATCACACGCTCTACCTGTACATGTCACAGGTACTGTGTATACATCCCTTATTCATCGCACGCTCTACCTGTACATGTCACAGGTACTGTGTATACATCCCTTATTCATCACACGCTCTACCTGTACATGTCACAGGTACTGTGTATGCATCCCTTATTGATCGCACGCTCTACCTGTACATGTCACAGGTACTGTGTATGCATCCCTTATTCATCACACGCTCTACCTGTACATGTCACAGGTACTGTGTATACATCCCTTATTCATCGCACGCTCTACCTGTACATGTCACAGGTACTGTGTATACATCCCTTATTCATCGCACGCTCTACCTGTACATGTCACAGGTACTGTGTATACATCCCTTATTCATCGCACGCTCTACCTGTACATGTCACAGGTACTGTGTATACATCCCTTATTCATTGCACGCTCTACCTGTACATGTCACAGGTACTGTGTATACATCCCTTATTCATCGCACGCTCTACCTGTACATGTCACAGGTACTGTGTATACATCCCTTATTCATCGCACGCTCTACCTGTACATGTCACAGGTACTGTGTATACATCCCTTATTCATCGCACGCTCTACCTGTACATGTCACAGGTACTGTGTATACATCCCTTATTCATCGCACGCTCTACCTGTACATGTCACAGGTACTGTGTATACATCCCTTATTCATCGCACGCTCTACCTGTACATGTCACAGGTACTGTGTATACATCCCTTATTCATCACAAGCTCTACCTGTACATGTCACAGGTCCTGTGTATACATCCCTTACTCATCACATGCTCTACCTGTACATGTCACAGGTACTGTGTATACATCCCTTACTCATCACACGCTCTACCTGTACATGTCACAGGTACTGTGTATACATCCCTTACTCATCACACACTCTACCTGTACATGTCACAGGTACTGTGTATACATCCCTTATTCATCACTAGCTCTACCTGTACATGTCACAGGTACTGTGTATACATCCCTTACTCATCACACGCTCTACCTGTACATGTCACAGGTACTGTGTATACATCCCTTACTCATCACACGCTCTACCTGTACATGTCACAGGTACTGTGTATACATCCCTTATTCATCACACGCTCTACCTGTACATGTCACAGGTCCTGTGTATACATCCCTTATTCATCACTAGCTCTACCTGTACATGTCACAGGTACTGTGTATACATCCCTTATTCATCACACGCTCTACCTGTACATGTCACAGGTACTGTGTATACATCCCTTATTGATCACACGCTCTACCTGTACATGTCACAGGTACTGTGTATACATCCCTTATTGATCACACGCTCTACCTGTACATGTCACAGGTACTGTGTATGCATCCCTTATTGATCACACGCTCTACCTGTACATGTCACAGGTACTGTGTATGCATCCCTTATTCATCACACGCTCTACCTGTACATGTCACAGGTACTGTGTATGCATCCCTTATTCATCGCACGCTCTACCTGTACATGTCACAGGTACTGTGTATACATCCCTTATTCATCGCACGCTCTACCTGTACATGTCACAGGTACTGTGTATACATCCCTTATTCATCGCACGCTCTACCTGTACATGTCACAGGTACTGTGTATACATCCCTTATTCATCGCACGCTCTACCTGTACATGTCACGGGTACTGTGTATACATCCCTTATTCATCGCACGCTCTACCTGTACATGTCACAGGTACTGTGTATACATCCCTTATTCATCGCACGCTCTACCTGTACATGTCACAGGTACTGTGTATACATCCCTTATTCATCGCACGCTCTACCTGTACATGTCACAGGTACTGTGTATACATCCCTTATTCATCGCACGCTCTACCTGTACATGTCACAGGTACTGTGTATACATCCCTTATTCATCGCACGCTCTACCTGTACATGTCACAGGTACTGTGTATACATCCCTTATTCATTGCACGCTCTACCTGTACATGTCACAGGTACTGTGTATACATCCCTTATTCATCGCACGCTCTACCTGTACATGTCACAGGTACTGTGTATACATCCCTTATTCATCACACGCTCTACCTGTACATGTCACAGGTACTGTGTATACATCCCTTATTCATCACACGCTCTACCTGTACATGTCACAGGTACTGTGTATACATCCCTTACTTATTGATTTAATGTACTTATTGACCTGCTTGGTATTCATAGGGTTAAAGGGGGAGGAAAGTCAAAATTCAACTTTTATGATTCAGATACAACAGCAGTTTTAAGAGACTTTCCATTTTACTTCCATTATCAGATTGTGCACAGTCTATTTATATGCACACTTACTGAGCATGTGCAAGATATCAGTGTATACGTATGAGTCTGTGATTGGCTGATGGTTGTCACATGATACAGTTATATGCACACTTACTGAGCATGTGCAAGATATCAGTGTATACGTATGAGTCTGTGATTGGCTGATGGTTGTCACATGATACAGTTATATGCACACTTACTGAGCAAGTGCAAGATATCAGTGTATACGTATGAGTCTGTGATTGGCTGATGGCTGTCACATGATACAGTTATATGCACACTTACTGAGCATGTGCAAGATATCAGTGTATACGTATATGAGTCTGTGATTGGCGGATGGCTGTCACATGATACAGTTATATGCACACTTACTGAGGCACCAGCTCCTACTGAGCATGTGCAAGAGATCACAGTGTATATGTATATGAGTCTGTGATTGGCGGATGGCTGTCACATGATACAGTTATATGCACAGTTACTGAGGCACCAGCTACTACTGAGCATGTGCAAGAGATCACAGTATATGCGTATATGAGTCTGTGATTAGCTGATGGTTGTCACATGATACAGTTATATTCACACTTACTGAGCATGTGCAAGATATCAGTGTATACGTATATGAGTCTGTGATTGGCGGATGGCTGTCACATGATACAGTTGTATGCACACTTACTGAGGCACCAGCTCCTACGGAGCATGTGCAAACGATCAGTGTATACATTTATGAGTCTGTGATTGACTGATGGTTGTCACATGATACAGTTATATGCACACTTACTGAGGCACCAGCTACTACTTAGCATGTGCAAGAGATCACAGTGTATGTGTATATGAGTCTGTGATTAGCTGATGTCTTTCACATGATATAGTTATATGCACACTGTCTGAGGCACCAGTTACTACTGAGCATGTGCAAGAGATCACAGTGTATACGAGTCTGTGATTGGCTGATGGCTGTCACATGATACAGTTATATGCACACTTACTGAGGCACCAGCTCCTACTAAGCATGTGCAAGAGTTCTCAGTGTATACATATATGAGTCTGTGATTGGTTGATGGCTGTCACATGATACAGTTATATGCACACTTACTGAGGCACCAGCTCCTACTGAGTATCTGCAAGAGTTCTACATGTCACAGGTACTGTGTATACATCCCTTATTCATCACACGCTCTACCTGTACATGTCACAGGTACTGTGTATACATCCCTTATTCATCACACGCTCTACCTGTACATGTCACAGGTACTGTGTATACATCCCTTATTCATCGCACGCTCTACCTGTACATGTCACAGGTACTGTGTATACATCCCTTATTCATCGCACGCTCTACCTGTACATGTCACAGGTACTGTGTATACATCCCTTATTCATTGCACGCTCTACCTGTACATGTCACAGGTACTGTGTATACATCCCTTATTCATCACACGCTCTACCTGTACATGTCACAGGTACTGTGTATACATCCCTTATTCATCACACGCTGTACCTGTACATGTCACAGGTACTGTGTATACATCCCTTATTCATCGCACGCTCTACCTGTACATGTCACAGGTACTGTGTATGCATCCCTTATTCATCGCACGCTCTACCTGTACATGTCACAGGTACTGTGTATACATCCCTTATTCATCACACGCTCTACCTGTACATGTCACAGGTACTGTGTATACATCCCTTATTCATCGCACGCTCTACCTGTACATGTCACAGGTACTGTGTATACATCCCTTATTCATCACACGCTCTACCTGTACATGTCACAGGTACTGTGTATACATCCCTTACTTATTGATTTAATGTACTTATTGACCTGCTTGGTATTCATAGGGTTAAAGGGGGAGGAAAGTCAAAATTCAACTTTTATGATTCAGATACAACAGCAGTTTTAAGAGACTTTCCATTTTACTTCCATTATCAGATTGTGCACAGTCTATTTATATGCACACTTACTGAGCATGTGCAAGATATCAGTGTATACGTATGAGTCTGTGATTGGCTGATGGTTGTCACATGATACAGTTATATGCACACTTACTGAGCAAGTGCAAGATATCAGTGTATACGTATGAGTCTGTGATTGGCTGATGGCTGTCACATGATACAGTTATATGCACACTTACTGAGCATGTGCAAGATATCAGTGTATACGTATATGAGTCTGTGATTGGCGGATGGCTGTCACATGATACAGTTATATGCACAGTTACTGAGGCACCAGCTCCTACTGAGCATGTGCAAGAGATCACAGTGTATATGTATATGAGTCTGTGATTGGCGGATGGCTGTCACATGATACAGTTATATGCACAGTTACTGAGGCACCAGCTACTACTGAGCATGTGCAAGAGATCACAGTATATGCGTATATGAGTCTGTGATTAGCTGATGGTTGTCACATGATACAGTTATATTCACACTTACTGAGCATGTGCAAGATATCAGTGTATACGTATATGAGTCTGTGATTGGCGGATGGCTGTCACATGATACAGTTGTATGCACACTTACTGAGGCACCAGCTCCTACGGAGCATGTGCAAACGATCAGTGTATACATTTATGAGTCTGTGATTGACTGATGGTTGTCACATGATACAGTTATATGCACACTTACTGAGGCACCAGCTACTACTTAGCATGTGCAAGAGATCACAGTGTATGTGTATATGAGTCTGTGATTAGCTGATGTCTTTCACATGATATAGTTATATGCACACTGTCTGAGGCACCAGTTACTACTGAGCATGTGCAAGAGATCACAGTGTATACGAGTCTGTGATTGGCTGATGGCTGTCACATGATACAGTTATATGCACACTTACTGAGGCACCAGCTCCTACTAAGCATGTGCAAGAGTTCTCAGTGTATACATATATGAGTCTGTGATTGGTTGATGGCTGTCACATGATACAGTTATATGCACACTTACTGAGGCACCAGCTCCTACTGAGTATCTGCAAGAGTTCTCAGTGTATACATATATGAGTCTGTGATTGGTTGATGGCTGTCACATGATACAGTTATATGCACACTTACTGAGGCACCTGTTCCTACTGAGCATGTGCAAGAGATCAGTGTATATGTATACGAGTCTGTGATTAGCTGATAGCTGTCACATGATACAGTTATATGAACACTGTCTGATGCACCAGCTACTATTGAGCATGTGCAAGAGCTCAGTGTATACATATATGAGTATATGATTGGCTGATTGGTGTCACATGATAGTTATATGCACACTTACTGAGGCACAAGCTACTATTGAGCATATGCAAGAGATCACAGTGTATATGTATATGAGTCTGTGATTGGCTGATGGCTGTCACATGATACAGTTATATGCACACTTTCTGAGGTACCAGCTGCTACCAAGCATGTGCAAGATATGAGTGTATACGTATATGAGTCTGTAATTGGCTGATGGCTGTCACATGATACAGTTATATGCACACATACTGAGGGACCAGCTCCTACTGAGCATGTACAAGAGCTCACAGTGTATACGTATATGAGTCTGTGATTGGCATTGTCTTTTTATTGTGCATTTGTGGATTATGCAGTAATACTGTACAGTATTTAATGGTCCTTTATTTGCAGACATTATGTAACATTGTTCATAGCTTTAATTCAATCTAAAAAAAAAAACACATAGAATTTGGGTTCATGTACTAAGCAGCTGCTTGTTTGGCATTGCTTGGTGCTAACTACTGATTCATGAATTGCAGCCTGTTGCAGTGGCAGGTGCTGCGACCCTGGTTTTTTGGGGGTTTTCTCCATAACATGACAGCCGTTTCAGCCTTTTCCAACGAGCCCCAGCTTTCTACAGATCTAATTAGCGTGATCTCCCTAAAGCTCACATAACGCTGTGCAGCCTCTCGTAAACAAACAAAAGGTTGACATCCCTGCTAAATGCCGATTAAGCTCAGATTCAATGATAGGATGAGCAAGAACAAAACACAAACATTTCTAAGGGAACGCTCTTCCCCAAGGAACGCTGACCTACATAGAGGGCTTCCCTGTAATATTTATTCCTCCTTCCGCATAGCTTTCTAAATGCATTGTGTGAATGTAACCTCTGCCTTTTATCTACTGAACTGATGAATGCGCTTTGCAAACAGCTTTAAATTTTTTATGAAAAAAAAAAATGATTCGGAGAACTTGCAGAGTCTTCAGTTTGTGCTAAATTTATCATCTGTGCCAATCTCAGCGCCCTCCTCTCTTCTGCCCTTGGCTGTTCTGCGTCAGGCAGCTTAGATGGACAGGACTCACTGCTGGTTTTGTTTTACGCTTGTCCTTAAAATTCCTCAGGAAAAATTGGCACCTTGGATATTTCTGTTTGATTGATGCCAGACAGTGTTCAAAGGTTGTTTGATTGCAGCGCTAAGTAGCTAATGGTGCTGAAAACACTCTGCTTCTTCAATAATGGTGTCAAGTCATCTAATTGATTATAGATCAGTCATCTTTGCTCGCATTACAAGTCATAGCTCTTCAGTATATAAACGCATCATAATTCTAGTCAGACACCATTCTATCTGCGTGTAACTACACAGCGTCCTTGCTCCCCGGCAGCCTTGTTAACCTCATGCATAACATGAAACACAATCTAGCTAGGTTGCCCACACAGAATCATGTGTTGCTTGCTCTAGTGCAAATGCCATTTATTTAAATACAACAAAACCTCTTATATTCTGCTAATATTTACTTAATGTTTTACTTTTTAAGTGTGTGCCATGTAACGTAACAGTTGTATATATTCTTTTCAGCTTTACGTGTCCTCAGACAGCCGCTTTAATACGCTGGCAGAGTTGGTCCACCACCATTCTACAGTCTCCGACGGGTTGATCACCACCCTACATTATCCTGCTCCCAAACGCAACAAGCCCACCATTTACGGGGTGTCCCCCAACTACGACAAGTGGGAGATGGAGAGGACGGACATTACCATGAAGCACAAGCTGGGGGGTGGCCAGTATGGAGAGGTGTACGAGGGCGTTTGGAAGAAGTACAACTTGACGGTGGCTGTGAAAACATTGAAGGTACAAAACAGGATTTGTGTTGTCCGTCTGACTCAACCTGAGGCCTCTATGTTGTTAGCAGTGAATGTTTTCACCCTATGGGGATTGTACAGCTATTCTCACCTGCCCTGTGTAATGGTGGCACTAAAAACCGCCTCGGTACAAGGGCAACAAATTATAGACTTAAAGGGACATAATACTCATATGCTAAATCACTTGAAACTGATGCCGTATAACTGTAAAAAGCTGGCAAGAAAACATCACCTGAGCATCTCTATGTAAATAAGGAAGATATTTTATCTCACAATCTCCTCAGCTCAGCAGAGTAAGTTCTGTGTAAAAAGTTATACTCAGCTGCTCCCAGCTGCAGGTAAAAAAAAAATTTAATTTTTTTTAAACGAAGAAATGAACAGCAGCCAATCAGCATCAGCAGTGCTGAGGTCATGAACTCTCTTACTGTGATCTCATGAGATTTCACTTAACTCTCATGAGATTTCATAGTAAACTTCCTTAAACTGAATAGGGAAATAACATGAGAGTGCACAAGGCTCAATCCCTTAGCTGTCCTGGGACAGACATACTGATTTGCTGCTTAGAAGTCCTTTACAATGGGATGTGGCTACTGAGGAACTTTTGAGGTAAAATCTTCCTTTTTTACATAGAGATATTCAGGTGATATTTTCTAGTCAGCTTTTTACAGCTATGCTGCATCACTTTCAAGTGTTTCAACATTTGGGTACCATGGCCCTTTAAGAGTATGAAACCCCAACATTTTCAGACACAGCAAACAAGTTTCCAACTTATTTATATTATCAAATGTGCTTCATTCCCAAGTTATTCTTTGTTGAAGAGATACCTAGGTAGGTGTCTGGCGCACTAATAGTGCCGCCATCTAGTGCTCTTGCAAAAATGCTGCCATATAGCGCTCCAGACACGTGCACACTCCTGAGCTTACCTCCCTACTTTTTAACAAAAGATACCATGAGAATGAAGATTATTTGTAATATAAATAAATTCCAAGATGTTTAAAATTGCTGCTCTGTCTGAATCTTGAAAGAAACATTTTGGCATTCATGTTCCTTTAAAGGGACGTGAAACTTAAATATTTTTCTTCTGTTAAGTGTGATCAGTCCACGGGTCAACATTACTTCTGGGATATTACTCCTCCCCAACAGGAAGTGCAAGAGGATTCACCCAGCAGAGCTGCATATAGCTCCTCCCCTCTACGTCACTCCCAGTCATTCTCTTGCACCCAACGACTAGATAGGATGTGTGAGAGGACTATGGTGATTATACTTAGTTTTTATCTTCAATCAAGAGTTTGTTATTTTAAAATAGCACCGGAGTGTGTTATTATCTCTCTGGCAGAGTTTGAAGAAGAATCTACCAGAGTTTTTGTTATGATTTTAGCCGGAGTAGTTAAGATCATATTGCTGTTTCTCGGCCATCTGAGGAGAGGTAAACTTCAGATCAGGGGACAGCGGGCAGATGAATCTGCATAGAGGTATGTAGCAGTTTTTATTTTCTGATAATGGAATTGATGAGAAAATCCTGCCATACCGATATAATGTCATGTATGTATACTTTACACTTCAGTATTCTGGGGAATGGTACTTCACTAGAATTACACTGTAAGAAATACATAAAGCTGTTTAATAACTAGAGATTATGTTTAACGTTTTTGCTGGAATGTAAAATCGTTTTCATTTACTGAGGTACTGAGTGAATAAATGTTTGAGCACTATTTCTTCTGTTATGTGTGATCAGTCCACGGGTCATCATTACTTCTGGGATATAACTCCTCCCCAACAGGAAATGCAAGAGGATTCACCCAGCAGAGCTGCATATAGCTCCTCCCCTCTACGTCACTCCCAGTCAATCTCTTGCACCCAACGACTAGATAGGATGTGTGAGAGGACTATGGTGATTATACTTAGTTTTTATAACTTCAATCAAAAGTTTGTTATTTTACAATAGCACCGGAGCGTGTTATTGCCTCTCTGGCAGAGTTTGAAGAAGAATCTACCAGAGTTTTTACTATGATTTTAACCGGAGTAGTTAAGATCATATTGCTGTTTCTCGGCCATCTGAGGGAGGTAAAAGCTTCAGATCAGGGGACAGCGGGCAGATGAATCTGCATTGAGGTATGTAGCAGTTTTTATTTTCTGAATGGAATTGATGAGAAAATCCTGCCATACCGTTATAATGACATGTATGTATACTCTACATTTCAGTATTCTGGGGATGGTATTTCACCGGAATTACTCTGTTAAAAGTACACTAAACTTTTTAATAGGTATTTATCATGTTAAACGTTTTTGCTGGAATGTAGAATCGTTTGCATTTTCTGAGGTACTGAGTGAATAATATTTGGGCATTATTTTTCCACTTGGCAGTTGCTTGTTTTAATTGTGACAGTTTCGTTTCTCTCTCACTGCTGTGTGTGAGGGGGAGGGGCCGTTTTTGGCGCTCTTTGCTACGCATCAAAAATTTCCAGTCAGTTACTCTTGTATTTCCTGCATGATCCGGTTCATCTCTATCAGAACTCAGGGGTCTTCAAACTTCTTTGGAGGGAGGTAGATTCTCTCAGCAGAGCTGTGAGACTTATATATTGACTGTAATTTTTATTTTCAAATTTAATTATTGTTACTTTACTAATGGGAACAAACCTTTGCTAAAAGTTGTGTTGTTTTTAAGGATTGATGCTATAACTGTCTTTCAGTTCATTATTCAACTGTCATTTAATCGTTTAGTGCTTCTTTGAGGCACAGTACGTTTTTGTTAAATAAGATTGTAACCAAGTTGCAAGTTTATTGCTAGTGTGTTAAACATGTCTGATTCAGAGGAAGATACCTGTGTCATTTGTTCCAATGCCAAGGTGGAGCCCAATAGAAATGTATGTACTAACTGTATTGATGCTACTTTAAATAAAAGCCAATCTGTACAATTTGAACAAATTTCACCAAACAGCGAGGGGAGAGTTATGCCGACTAACTCGCCTCACGTGTCAGTACCTGCATCTCCCGCCCGGGAGGTGCGTGATATTATGGCGCCTAGTACATCTGGGCGGCCATTACAGATAACATTACAAGATATGGCTACTGTTATGACTGAAGTTTTGGCTAAATTACCAGAACTAAGAGGCAAGCGTGATCACTCTGGGGTGAGAACAGAGTGCGCTGATAATACTAGGGCCATGTCTGATACTGCGTCACAGCTTGCAGAGCATGAGGACGGAGAGCTTCATTCTGTGGGTGACGGTTCTGATCCAAACAGATTGGATTCAGATATTTCAAATTTTAAATTTAAATTGGAAAACCTCCGTGTATTACTAGGGGAGGTTTTAGCGGCTCTTAATGATTGTAACACGGTTGCAATACCAGAGAAATTGTGTAGGTTGGATAAATACTTTGCGGTACCCGGCGAGTACTGACGTTTTTCCTATACCTAAGAGACTAACTGAAATTGTTACTAAGGAGTGGGATAGACCCGGTGTGCCGTTCTCACCCCCTCCAATATTTAGAAAGATGTTTCCAATAGACGCCACCACACGGGACTTATGGCAAACGGTCCCTAAGGTGGAGGGAGCAGTTTCTACTTTAGCTAAGCGTACCACTATCCCGGTGGAGGATAGCTGTGCTTTTTTAGATCCAATGGATAAAAAATTAGAGGGTTACCTTAAGAAAATGTTTGTTCAACAAGGTTTTATATTGCAACCCCTTGCATGCATCGCGCCGATTACGGCTGCGGCAGCATTTTGGATTGAGTCTCTGGAAGAGAACCTTAGTTCAACTACGCTGGACGACATTACGGACAGGCTTAGAGTCCTTAAACTAGCTAATTCATTCATTTCGGAGGCCGTAATACATTTAACCAAACTTACGGCTAAGAACTCAGGATTCGCCATTCAGGCACGTAGGGCGCTGTGGCTAAAATCCTGGTCAGCTGATGTAACTTCTAAGTCCAAATTACTTAATATACCTTTCAAGGGGCAAACTTTATTTGGGCCCGGTTTGAAAGAAATTATCGCTGACATTACAGGAGGTAAGGGCCACGCCCTGCCTCAAGACAAAGCCAAAGCTAAGGCTAGACATTCTAATTTTCGTCCCTTTCGGAATTTCAAAGCAGGAGCAGCATCAACTTCCACTGCACCAAAACAGGAAGGAGCTGTTGCTCGTTACAGACAAGGCTGGAAACCTAACCAGTCCTGGAACAAGGGCAAGCAGGCCAGGAAACCTGCTGCTGCCCCAAAGACAGCATGAACCGAGGGCCCCCGATCCGGGACCGGATCTAGTGGGGGGCAGACTCTCTCTCTTCGCCCAGGCTTGGGCAAGAGATGTTCAGGATCCCTGGGCGCTAGAGATCATATCTCAGGGATACCTTCTAGACTTCAAATTCTCTCCCCCAAGAGGGAGATTTCATCTGTCAAGGTTGTCAACAAACCAGATAAAGAAAGAAGCGTTTCTACGCTGTGTACAAGATCTGTTATTAATGGGAGTGATCCATCCGGTTCCGCGGTCGGAACAAGGACTAGGGTTTTACTCAAACCTGTTTGTGGTTCCCAAAAAAGAGGGAACTTTCAGGCCAATCTTGGATTTAAAGATCCTAAACAAATTCCTAAGAGTTCCATCGTTCAAAATGGAAACTATTCGGACAATCTTACCCATGATCCAAAAGGGTCAGTACATGACCACAGTGGATTTAAAAGATGCTTACCTTCACATACCGATTCACAAAGATCATTACCGGTATCTAAGGTTTGCCCTCTTAGACAGGCATTACCAGTTTGTAGCTCTTCCATTCGGATTGGCTACGGCTCCAAGAATCTTCACAAAGGTTCTGGGTGCCCTTCTGGCGGTACTAAGACCGCGAGGAATTTCGGTAGCTCCGTACCTAGACGACATTCTGATACAAGCTTCAAGCTTCCAAACTGCCAAGTCTCATACAGAGTTAGTTCTGGCATTTCTAAGGTCGCATGGATGGAAAGTGAACGAAAAGAAGAGTTCTCTTTTTCCTCTCACAAGAGTTCCATTCTTGGGGACTCTTATAGATTCTGTAGAAATGAAGATTTATCTGACAGAAGACAGATTAACAAAGCTTCTAAATGCATGCCGTGTCCTTCATTCCATTCAACTCCCGTCAGTAGCTCAATGCATGGAGGTGATCGGCTTAATGGTAGCAGCAATGGACATAGTTCCCTTTGCACGTCTACATCTCAGACCGCTGCAATTGTGCATGCTGAGTCAGTGGAATGGGGATTACTCAGACTTGTCCCCTACTCTGAATCTGGATCAAGAGACCAGAAACTCTCTTCTATGGTGGCTTTCTCGGCCACATCTGTCCAGAGGGATGCCATTCAGCAGGCCGGACTGGACAATTGTAACAACAGACGCCAGCCTACTAGGTTGGGGCGCTGTCTGGAATTCTCTGAAGGCTCAGGGACAATGGAATCAGGAGGAAAGTCTCCTGCCAATAAACATTCTGGAATTGAGAGCAGTTCTCCATGCCCTTCTGGCTTGGCCCCAGTTAAAAACTCGGGGGTTCATCAGGTTTCAGTCGGACAACATCACGACTGTAGCTTACATCAACCATCAAGGAGGGACAAGAAGCTCCCTAGCAATGATGGAAGTATCAAAGATAATTCGCTGGGCAGAGTCTCACTCTTGCCACCTGTCAGCAATCCACATCCCGGGAGTGGAGAACTGGGAGGCGGATTTCTTGAGTCGCCAGACTTTTCATCCGGGGGAGTGGGAACTTCATCCGGAGGTCTTTGCCCAAATACTTCGACGTTGGGGCAAACCAGAGATAGATCTCATGGCGTCTCGCCAGAACGCCAAACTTCCTCGCTACGGGTCCAGATCCAGGGATCCGGGAGCGGTTCTGATAGATGCTTTGACAGCACCTTGGAACTTCGGGATGGCTTATGTGTTTCCACCCTTCCCGCTGCTTCCTCGATTGATTGCCAAAATCAAACAGGAGAGAGCATCAGTGATTCTAATAGCGCCTGCATGGCCACGCAGGACTTGGTATGCAGATCTAGTGGACATGTCATCCTGTCCGCCTTGGTCTCTACCTCTAAGACAGGACCTTCTGATACAGGGTCCATTCAAACATCAAAATCTAACTTCTCTGAAGCTGACTGCTTGGAAATTGAACGCTTGATTTTATCAAAACGTGGTTTTTCTGAGTCGGTTATTGATACCCTGATACAGGCTAGGAAGCCTGTTACCAGAAGGATTTACCATAAGCTATGGCGTAAATACCTATACTGGTGCGAATCCAAAGGTTACTCCTGGAGTAAGGTTAGGATTCCTAGGATATTGTCCTTTCTACAGGAAGGTTTAGAAAAGGGTTTATCGGCTAGCTCATTAAAGGGACAGATCTCAGCTCTGTCCATCTTGTTACACAGGCGTCTGTCAGAAAATCCAGACGTCCAGGCCTTTTGTCAGGCTTTAGCTAGGATCAAGCCTGTGTTTAAAGCTGTTGCTCCGCCATGGAGTTTAAACTTAGTTCTTAACGTTTTACAGGGTGTCCCGTTTGAACCCCTTCATTCCATTGATATAAAATTGTTATCTTGGAAAGTTCTGTTTTTAATGGCTATTTCCTCGGCTCGAAGAGTCTCTGAGTTATCAGCCTTACATTGTGATTCTCCTTATCTGATTTTTCACTCAGACAAGGTAGTTCTGCGTACTAAACCTGGGTTCTTACCTAAGGTAGTCACTAACAGGAATATCAATCAAGAGATTGTTGTTCCATCCTTGTGTCCAAATCCTTCTTCAAAGAAGGAACGTCTTCTACACAATCTGGATGTAGTTCGTGCCCTCAAGTTCTACTTGCAGGCAACTAAGGATTTTCGACAAACGTCTTCCCTGTTTGTCGTGTACTCTGGTCAGAGGAGAGGTCATAAGGCTTCGGCTACCTCTCTCTCCTTCTGGCTTCGTAGCATAATTCGTTTAGCCTATGAGACTGCTGGACAGCAGCCTCCTGAAAGAATTACAGCTCATTCTACTAGAGCTGTGGCTTCCACTTGGGCCTTTAAGAATGAGGCCTCTGTTGAACAGATTTGCAAGGCTGCAACTTGGTCTTCGCTTCATACTTTTTCCAAATTTTACAAATTTGACACTTTTGCTTCTTCGGAGGCTATTTTTGGGAGAAAGGTTCTTCAGGCAGTGGTTCCTTCTGTATAATGAGCCTGCCTATCCCTCCCGTCATCCGTGTACTTTTGCTTTGGTATTGGTATCCCAGAAGTAATGATGACCCGTGGACTGATCACACATAACAGAAGAAAACATAATTTATGCTTACCTGATAAATTCCTTTCTTCTGTTGTGTGATCAGTCCACGGCCCGCCCGGTTTTAAGGCAGGTAAATATCTTTTAAATTATACTCCAGTCACCACTTCACCCTTGGTTTCTCCTTTCTCGTTGATTCTTGGTCGAATGACTGGGAGTGACGTAGAGGGGAGGAGCTATATGCAGCTCTGCTGGGTGAATCCTCTTGCATTTCCTGTTGGGGAGGAGTTATATCCCAGAAGTAATGATGACCCGTGGACTGATCACACATCAGAAGAAAGGAATTTATCAGGTAAGCATAAATTATGTTTTTTCCACTTGGCAGTTGCTTAATCTGTTTTCTGACAGTTTCTGTTCTCCCTCACTGCTGTGTGTGAGGGGGAGGGGCCGTTTTTTGGCGCTTTTACTACGCATCAAATATTTCAGTCAGCAACTCATTGTATTCCCTGCATGATCCGGTTCATCTCTACAGAGCTCAGGGGTCTTCAAAACTTATTTTGAGGGAGGTAATTTCTCTCAGCAGAGCTGTGAGAATTGTAGTTTGACTGAGATAAAAAACGTTTATTCTGTAATTTGTTTCCTGCTTTCAGAATTTGTTATCTTTGCTAATGGGATTAAACCTTTGCTAAAGTTGTGTTGTTTACAAGGATTGAGGCTATAACTGTTTCAATTTATTAATTTTCAACTGTCATAGATCTTCTGTGCTTCTTAAAGGCACAGTACGTTTTAATATTATTCTAATTGAATTGTATTTCCAAGTTGCAAGTTTATTTGCTAGTGTGTTAAACATGTCTGATTCAGAGGATGATACCTGTGTCATTTGTTGCAATGCCAAAGTGGAGCCCAATAGAAATTTATGTACTAACTGTATTGATGCTACTTTAAATAAAAGTCAATCTGTACAAATTGAACAAATTTCACCAAACAACGAGGGGAGAGTTATGCCGACTAACTCGCCTCACGTGTCAGTACCTACATCTCCCGCTCAGAGGGAGGTGCGTGATATTGTAGCGCCGAGTACATCTGGGCGGCCATTACAAATCACATTACAGGATATGGCTACTGTTATGACTGAGGTTTTGGCTAAATTACCAGAACTAAGAGGTAAGCGTGATCACTCTGGGGTGAGAACAGAGTGCGCTGATAATATTAGGGCCATGTCAGACACTGCGTCACAGGTGGCAGAACATGAGGACGGAGAACTTCATTCTGTGGGTGACGGTTCTGATCCAAACAGACTGGATTCAGATATTTCAAATTTTAAATTTAAACTGGAAAACCTCCGTGTATTACTAGGGGAGGTGTTAGCGGCTCTGAATGATTGTAACACAGTTGCAATACCAGAGAAAATGTGTAGGTTGGATAAATATTTTGCGGTACCGACGAGTACTGAGGTTTTTCCTATACCTAAGAGACTTACTGAAATTGTTACTAAGGAGTGGGATAGACCCGGTGTGCCGTTCTCACCCCCTCCGATATTTAGAAAAATGTTTCCAATAGACGCCACCACAAGGGACTTATGGCAAACGGTCCCTAAGGTGGAGGGAGCAGTTTCTACCTTAGCTAAGCGTACCACTATCCCGGTGGAGGATAGCTGTGCTTTTTCAGATCCAATGGATAAAAAGTTAGAGGGTTACCTTAAGAAAATGTTTGTTCAACAAGGTTTTATATTGCAACCCCTTGCATGCATTGCGCCGATCACGGCTGCAGCGGCATTCTGGATTGAGTCTCTGGAAGAGAACATTGGTTCAGCTACTCTGGACGACATTACGGACAGGCTTAGAGTCCTTAAACTAGCTAATTCATTCATTTCGGAGGCCGTAGTACATCTTACTAAACTTACGGCGAAGAATTCAGGATTCGCCATTCAGGCACGCAGGGCGCTGTGGCTAAAATCCTGGTCAGCTGATGTTACTTCTAAGTCTAAATTGCTTAATATACCTTTCAAAGGGCAGACCTTATTCGGGCCCGGGTTGAAAGAGATTATCGCTGACATTACAGGAGGTAAAGGCCATGCCCTGCCTCAGGACAAAGCCAAAGTTAAGGCTAGACAGTCTAATTTTCGTTCCTTTCGTAATTTCAAAGCAGGAGCAGCATCAACTTCCTCTGCACCAAAACAGGAAGGAGCTGTTGCTCGCTACAGACAAGGCTGGAAACCTAACCAGTCCTGGAACAAGGGCAAGCAGGCCAGGAAACCTGCTGCTGCCCCTAAAACAGCATGAATTGAGGGCCCCCGATCCGGGATCGGATCTAGTGGGGGGCAGACTTTCTCTCTTCGCCCAGGCTTGGGCAAGAGATGTCCAGGATCCCTGGGCGCTAGAGATAATATCTCAGGGATACCTTCTGGACTTCAAATACTCTCCTCCAAGAGAGAGATTTCATCTGTCAAGATTGTCAACAATCCAGACAAAGAAAGAGGCGTTTCTACGCTGCGTACAAGAGCTCTTGTTAATAGGAGTAATCCATCCAGTTCCACGATCGGAACAGGGACAGGGGTTTTACTCAAATCTGTTTGTGGTTCCCAAAAAAGAGGGAACTTTCAGACCAATCCTGGACTTAAAGATCCTAAACAAATTCCTAAGAGTTCCATCGTTCAAGATGGAGACTATTCGGACAATTTTACCTATGATCCAAGAGGGTCAGTACATGACCACTGTAGATTTAAAAGATGCTTACCTTCACATACCGATTCACAAAGATCATTATCGGTACCTAAGGTTTGCCTTCCTAGACGGGCATTACCAGTTTGTGGCTCTTCCATTCGGATTGGCTACAGCTCCAAGAATCTTCACAAAGGTTCTGGGTGCTCTTCTGGCGGTACTAAGACCGCGGGGAATCTCGGTAGCTCCATACCTAGACGACATTCTGATACAAGCTTTCAAACTGCCAAGTCTCATACAGAGTTAGTGCTGGCATTTCTAAGGTCACATGGATGGAAGGTGAACGAAAAGAAAAGTTCACTCGTTCCACTCACAAGAGTTCCCTTCCTAGATTCTGTAGAAATTAAGATTTACCTGACAGAGGACAGGCTAACTTCAAAGTGCTTGCCGCACCCTACATTCCATTCAACACCCGTCAGTGGCTCAATGCATGGAGGTAATCGGCTTAATGGTAGCGGCAATGGACATAGTACCCTTTGCACGCTTACACCTCAGACCACTGCAACTGTGCATGCTAAGTCAGTGGAATGGGGATTACTCAGACTTATCCCCTTCTCTGAATCTGGATCAAGAGACCAGAAATTCTCTTCTATGGTGGCTTTCTCGGCCACATCTGTCCAGGGGGATGCCATTCAGCAGACCAGACTGGACAATTGTAACAACAGACGCCAGCCTTCTAGGTTGGGGTGCCGTCTGGAATTCTCTGAAGGCTCAGGGACAATGGAGTCAGGAGGAGAGTCTCCTGCCAATAAACATTCTGGAATTGAGAGCAGTTCTCAATGCCCTCCTGGCTTGGCCCCAGTTGACAACTCGGGGGTTCATCAGGTTTCAGTCGGACAACATCACGACTGTTGCTTACATCAACCATCAGGGAGGGACAAGAAGCTCCCTAGCTATGATGGAAGTATCAAAGATAATTCTCTGGGCAGAGTCTCACTCTTGCCACCTGTCAGCAATCCACATCCCGGGAGTGGAGAACTGGGAGGCGGATTTCTTAAGTCGTCAGACTTTTCATCCGGGGGAGTGGGAACTTCATCCGGAGGTCTTTGCCCAAATACTTCGACGTTGGGGCAAACCAGAGATAGATCTCATGGCGTCTCGACAGAACGCCAAGCTTCCTCGTTACGGGTCCAGATCCAGGGATCCAGGAGCAGTCCTGATAGATGCTCTGACAGCACCTTGGGACTTCAGGATGGCTTACGTGTTTCCACCCTTCCCGTTGCTTCCTCGATTGATTGCTAGAATCAAACAAGAGAGAGCATCAGTGATTCTAATAGCACCTGCGTGGCCACGCAGGACTTGGTATGCAGACCTGGTGGACATGTCATCCTGTCCACCTTGGTCTCTACCTCTGAAGCAGGACCTTCTGATACAGGGTCCCTTCAAACATCAAAATCTAACTTCTCTGAAGCTGACTGCTTGGAAATTGAACGCTTGATTTTATCAAGACGTGGGTTTTCTGAGTCAGTTATTGATACCTTAATACAGGCTAGGAAACCTGTTACCAGAAAGATTTACCATAAGATATGGCGTAAATACCTATATTGGTGTGAATCCAAAGGTTACTCTTGGAGTAAGGTTAGGATTCCTAGGATATTGTCTTTTCTACAAGAAGGTTTAGAAAAGGGTTTATCTGCTAGTTCATTAAAGGGACAGATCTCAGCTCTGTCCATTCTGTTACACAAACGTCTGTCAGAAGTTCCTGACGTCCAGGCTTTTTGTCAGGCTTTGACCAGGATTAAGCCTGTGTTTAAAACTGTTGCTCCACCATGGAGTTTAAACCTTGTTCTTAATGTTTTACAGGGCGTTCCGTTTGAACCCCTTCATTCCATTGATATAAAGTTGTTATCTTGGAAAGTTCTATTTTTAATGGCTATTTCCTCGGCTCGAAGAGTCTCTGAATTATCAGCCTTACATTGTGATTCTCCTTATTTGATTTTTCATTCGGATAAGGTAGTCCTGCGTACTAAACCTGGGTTCTTACCTAAGGTAGTTACTAACAGGAATATCAATCAAGAGATTGTTGTTCCTTCTTTATGCCCAAATCCTTCTTCAAAGAAGGAACGTCTACTGCACAACCTGGATGTAGTCCGTGCTCTAAAATTTTACTTACAGGCAACTAAGGAATTTCGACAAACGTCTTCTCTGTTTGTCATTTACTCTGGGCAGAGGAGAGGTCAAAAAGCTTCCGCTACCTCTCTTTCTTTTTGGCTTCGTAGCATAATTCGTTTAGCTTATGAGACTGCTGGACAGCAGCCTCCTGAAAGAATTACAGCTCATTCTACTAGAGCTGTGGCTTCCACTTGGGCCTTCAAGAATGAGGCCTCTGTTGAACAGATTTGCAAGGCTGCAACTTGGTCTTCGCTTCATACTTTTTCCAAATTTTACAAATTTGACACTTTTGCTTCATCGGAGGCTATTTTTGGGAGAAAGGTTCTTCAGGGAGTGGTTCCTTCTGTATAAAGAGCCTGCCTATCCCTCCCGTCATCCGTGTACTTTTGCTTTGGTATTGGTATCCCAGAAGTAATGATGACCCGTGGACTGATCACACTTAACAGAAGAAAACATAATTTATGCTTACCTGATAAATTCCTTTCTTCTGTAGTGTGATCAGTCCACGGCCCGCCCTGTTTTTAAGGCAGGTAAATATTTTTTAATTTATACTCCAGTCACCACTTCACCCTTGGCTTTTCCTTTCTCGTTGGTCCTTGGTCGAATGACTGGGAGTGACGTAGAGGGGAGGAGCTATATGCAGCTCTGCTGGGTGAATCCTCTTGCACTTCCTGTTGGGGAGGAGTAATATCCCAGAAGTAATGATGACCCGTGGACTGATCACACTACAGAAGAAAGGAATTTATCAGGTAAGCATAAATTATGTTTTCTATCATGTTTCAGGTATACCGTTTTTTATAACTTCTGTTATGGAATTTGATTGCTATCCTTTGTTGAAGGAGCAGCAATGCACTACTGTATACATCAGTCAGCCAATGACAAGAGGCATATATGTGCCATCAATCAGCAGCTATCTCCCAGCTCCTGACCCTACCTAGGTATGCTATTGAACAAGAGATAACAAGCACAAAACAAATCTGATAATAGAAGTAAATTGGAGTAATAAAAGTTGAATTTTGACTTTACAATCCCTTTAAATGGGACACATTACTCAAAAGAGCCTTAAATGGACAATTTGCCCTACATTTCTCTCCCCTTTAATTTGTTCCCAATGATTCATTTTGCCTGCTGGACTGTATTAAATTGTTTGCAAATAGCCAATTTACCTTTATTTTGTCATTTTAAATAACTGATTTTGCCGTTGGTATCACTCTGCACCTTTTTTACTCACTGTATCTTACATTGAAACTGATCTGGAAAAACAACCACAAAGGAATAAGGTGTAGATTTCTTTAGATTGGTGCAGCGCTTTGTAAGGTTCAGGAAGCTGGGTGCATACCTTTTAAGCAGTGCTTTTCTGGTGTAATCTCTGGGGACCATATAGTGGCTATATCACCTTTATTTGGCCTCAAAACACTGCCACCTAGTGGTCTCTCTGTTGCTCAGCACTCATCATTTTGTCCTAGCCTTGGCCTGTATGTAGAACAGCAGCTGATTGGTTTAAAGGGACAGTCAAGTCAAAATTAAACTTTCATGATTCAGATAGGGCAAGCAATTTAAACAACTCTCCAATTTACTTTTATCATAAAAATTTGCTTCTCTGTATTCTTTGTTGAAAGCTAAACCTAGGTAGACTCATAAGCTAATTTCTTGAAGGCTGCCTCTTAACTAAGTGCGTTTTGACAGTTTTTCAGTGCTAGTTAATACGTGCCATATAGATGCTCACTCCCGTGGAGTCAGCACTGATTGGCTGAAATGCAAGTCTGTCAAAAGAACTGAGATAAGGGGTCAGTCTGCAGAGGATTAGATGCAAGGTAATCACAGAGGTAAAAACTATATTAATATAACTGTTCATTATACAAAACTGGGGAATGAGTAATAAAGGGATTTTCCATCTAAAGGGGAGGAGAGTCCACGTGCTTCATTCATTAATTGTGGGAATTAAGAACCTGGCTAAAAGGAGAAGACAAAGACACCCCAGCCAAAGGCTTAAATACCTCCCCCACTCCCCTCATCCCCCAGTCACTCTTTGCCTTTCCCCCAGTCACTCTTGGAAACCAGCTCAGTCTTGGAATAAGTCCAAGCAGAACAAGAAGCCCGCCAAAACAAAGTCGGCATGAAGGGGAGGCCTTCATACAGGATAGGGTTTAGATCTCATATGCCCAGGGGCAAATCCCTCCTGTCAAATCGGTCTTCCAGACTGGAAAAGAGGGATGCCTTTCTAGAATGTGTGAGGGATCTCTCTTCCCTTTGAGTAATTGTACCAGTACCCCCAGCAGAAAGGGGTCTAGGGTACTATTCAAACCTTTTCGTTGTCCCAAAGAAGGAGGGCACGTTCCGCCCAATTCTAGACCTAATATTTTTAAACAAATTTCTGGCTGTTCCATTGTTCAATATGGAAACGATTAGATCTATTCTGCCTCTAGTTCAAGAAGGTCAGTTCATGACAACAATAGACTTGAAGGATGCCTACCTTCATGTGCCTATCCACAGGGATCACTTAAGGTTCCTGAGATTTGCGTTTTTGGACCAACATTTACGGTTTGTGGCCCTTCCTTTTGGTCTGGCGACGGCCCCGAGTATCTTCAGAAAGGTTCTGGGGGCGCTACTTGCAGTGGCCAGATCCAGAGGCATTTCTGTGGTGCCCTATCTGGACGACATCCTTGTCCAGGCGCTGTTGTTCAGTCTTGCAGAGGATCACCCGAGGGCCCTTCTCCTTTTGCTCCAACCCCACGATTGGAAGATAAATTCAGTAAAGAGCTCCCTGATTCCCAGCAACAGGGTGGAGTTCCTGGGAACGATAGTAGATTCACTATTCATGAGGATATTTCTCACAGATCAGTGACGCAGGAAGATTGTGTCCACCTGCCTTGCCCTTCATTCCTCCTCCAGTCCCTCGGTGGGTTTAGAGTATGGAGGTGATCGGGCTCATGGTATCCATCATCAATGTCATTCCATTCGCTAGGTTCCACCTCAGACCTCTTCAGTTATGGATGTTGAGACAGTGGACTGGCGATCATACAGACCTATCCCAACAGATGTCTTTGGATGATTGGCCAAGGGAATCCCTCTCTTGGTGGATCCGTCCGGATCAACTGTCCCAAGGGACGTCCTTCCTGAGCCCGTCCTGGGAGATTGTGACAATGGACGCAAGTCTGGCAGGATGGGGAGCTGTTTGGGGTGTCAGGATGGCACAGGGAAGGTGTTCTTGAGAGGAGTCTCTCCTCCTGATCAATATTCTGGAACTTTGAACGATCTACAATGTTTTAAAGGCGTGGCCTCTACTGGGGTCGTTCAGCTTCATCAGATTCCAGACAGTCACATTACCTTGGTGGCTTACATCAACCACCAGGGGGGGACGAGAAGCTCTCTGGCGATGAGGGAGGTTTCTCGGATATTGGAATGGGCAGACTCCCACAACTGTTCACTCTCAGCAATCCACATTCCGTGGGTGTGGACAACTGGAAAGTGGATTTCCTCAGCAGGCAATTCTTCCACCCGGCGGAATGGTCTCTCCATCCCAAGGTATTTGCAGAGATTTGTCTCAGATGGGGGACGCCGGAGATAGACCTCATGGTGTCCAGACTCAATTGCAAGCTACCCAGATACAGATCACGGTCCAGGGATCCTCAGACAGAGCTGATAGATGTTTTAACGGTGCATTGGGGGTTCAACCTAGTTTACCTAGTCTACTCGTGAAGTGGCCCGCATCAAGCAGGAGCAAGCCTCGGCTATTCTGATTGCTCCGTCGTGGCCGTGGAGGATGTGGTTTGCGGATCTGTTGGGGATATTATCTTCTCCTCCATGGAGGTTACCCTGTTGAAGGGATCTGTTGGTACAGGGTCCTTTTCAACATAAAAATCTAGATTCTCTGAGGCTGACTGCATGGAGATTGAACGCTTAGTCTTGGCAGGGAGAGGCTTTTCTGAGAGAATGATTGATACTCTAGTTCAGGCTAGGAAGCCGGTCACTCGTCGCAGTGGAGGACTTACTTGTCCTGATGTGAGAAGCATGGATATCCTTGGAACAAGGTTAAGGTATACAGGATTCTGTCCTTTCTCCAGGATGGTTTGGAGAAGGGACTTGCCGCAAGTTCCTTGTAGGGACAGATTTCGGCATTATCTGTTTTGTTGCACAAGAGGCTCGCTGAGCTTCCTGATATTCAGTCTTTTGTTCAGGCTCTGTCTACAATCAGGCCTGTTTTTAGACAGTCCGCTCCTCCCTGGAGCTTGAACTTAGTTCTGAGGGTATTGCAGAGGGTTCCGTTTGAACCTATGCAATCTATTGACATTAAGATTCTTTCCTGGAAGGTTCTCTTTCTGTTGGCTATTGCATCGGCTCACAGAGTCTCTGAGTTGGCGGCCTTGCAGTTTGAGCCTCCTTATTTGGTCTTTCACGCTGATAAGGCTTTTCTGCGCACTGGCTTGGGATTTCTTCCCAAGGTTGTGTCTAACCGCAACATCAATCAGGAAATAGTAGTTCCTTCTTTGTGTCCTAACCCCTCTTACTTCATAATTTGGACGTGGTTTGAGCCTTGAAGTTTTATCTTCAGGCTACAAAGGATTTCAGACAATCTACATCTTTTTTTTGTGGTGTATGCAGGGATGCGCAGAAAGCCTCTTCAACTTCTTTGTCCTTTTTGGTTGAGGAGCATAATTCGCTTAGCCTACGAGACAGCGAAACATAAGCCTCCTCAGAGGATCACAGCTCATTCGGCTAGAGCTGTGGCTTCTTCTTGGGCCTTCAAGAATGAGGCCTCTAAGGAGCAGATTTGTAAGGCTGCTACCTGGTCCTCCTTAAATACCTTTACAAAGTTTTACAAATTTGACGTTTTTGCTTCGGCGGAAGCAGTTTTTAGAGGAGAGGTTTTACAGGCTGTGGTGCCCTCAGATTATGGTCTGCCTACTTTTGCCCTCCCGTTTTTCATTCAGTGTTCTCTAGAGCTTGGGTATTTGTTTCCACAAGTAATGAATGAAACAGTGTACACTCCTCCCCTTTAGATGGAAAACATAAATTCTGCTTACCTGATAATTTTATTTCCTTCGAGGGGAGGAGAGTCCACGGCCCCTGCACGTTGCTCCGGTGGGCGGACCTAAATTTAGTTTTTGTTCTTCTGGCAATATTTATACCCTGATATTTATCCTACTGTTTCTTGTTCCCTCAGCAGAATGACTGGGGGATGAGGTAGGTGGGGGAAGTATTTAAGCCTTTGGCTGGGGTGTCTGCCTCCTCCTGCTGGCCAGGTTACTTAATTCCCACAAGTAATGAATGAAGCCGTGGACTCTCCTCCCCTCGATTGAAATAAAATTATCAGGTAAGCATAATTTGTTATCTATATAAACAATCACAATTTTTAAGTAATCTGTCTATTTAACTACCTGTCAGTTTAAAAAGAATACATGTTTTATTTTATTTTTTTTAACAAAGGTTTCCTGTCAGGGTTGGCAGTGCCACTTAGTACCAGTCACCCAGTGGAGGGTACACTTAGCCTATAGGAGCTGCTTCAGGTACATTTTATCACTAGACGTTTATGCAATGTTTGTAAAGCTTTGCATACAATAATATTCCTTATCTAAGGCACTATTTGTTATACTAGGTACACTAGAAAATACAACTATACCCACCCGGAAAGCCTCTGGCTAATGGATACAGGTCACACTAATGGTGCACTAAGTGCGCAATCAATCCGAAAAACCCATAAGTTTGGGGATTTAATATCAAACTATATAGCTCGATATCCTCTCTGCATAAAAGCTTAGGATTCTTATATTCTGAGAAGCTGAGCGCCTGTCTCGTGTGTGTCAGTATATGTTACTGCGGGGTGTACAAGTCCGTACCAAACATTTCCATATTTCAGGATCTATTAACCCATATTCATAAAACGGGGTGCGTTATTTTACTAACTCCTAAAGATCGGGTAACCCCGGCCTGTGCTTAGCCTCAAGCTCCTCATACTCTCTGGTTGCTCACAGTCTTATTGTGTATTGATGTTTCAGTACAAGCAATGAAAGCTGGCGCTTCATTCGCAATTACTTAGGGAAAGAGATAAATGACTATTAACTTTTGGAAATACCCCCTGTATTGATAGATCAGTTTATTTTGTGATAAATAACCTGTAATTAAAGACACAAAATGAAGCACCAGAATTCTACTGAGTACCAGTGTTTAGGCTTTTTTTTTTTAACCCTTTCGTTGCTAAACCCCAGTGTTGAACAAATTTTATTCGCTTTTTTCCTACCTACATTAAACCCTAAGGTCACATTTCAGTAAGTGACCCACACAAACTGTATATTGTTTCTTTCAGCAGACCATTCACAATGTACCATTATTATATTTATGTCATCGCATGTGAGATAGCTGTGGCAAAAACTGTAAAAAAAAAGAAAAAAGTTAATATTAGCAAAGAAAAACTGTGATCAAGAAAAACAAAAAAAATCCCAGACCGGCAAAGTCTGTAGTATTAAGGGAAGAAACGTTTTATTACAAAGAACGCTAAAAATACACACACCACTGGCATGTAAGCAACGCTTGCTACAATAAAAAGGTCAGAATAGAGCTACGACCTCGGGCCGTGTGACGTCACAGACGCGTTTCGGGTTTCCCCATAGTCATAGTTCCTGTGATCACCTTACTGTTGTTGTCATCAAGAGGGGGGTTATAATATAGGGTAGAGAGGCCCCATTTTTAAGTACAGATATACTGTTACTATACTGTGACTATACTGTTACCACAGTTATTCCCTGATTATACTGTTACCACTGTGATTTCCTGACTATACTGTTACCACAGTGATTTCCTGACTATTCTGTAACCACAGTGATCCCCTGACTATACTGTAACCACAGTGATCCCCTGACTATACTGTAACCACAGTGATCCCCTGACTATAATGTAACCACAGTGATCCCCTGACTATACTGTTATCATAGTGATCCTCTAACTATACTGTAACCACAGTGATCCCCTGACTATACTGTAACCACAGTGATCCCCTGACTATACTGTAACCACAGTGATCCCCTGACTATACTGTAACCACAGTGATCCCCTGACTATACTGTAACCACAGTGATCCCCTGACTATACTGTTACCACAGTGATCCCCTGACTATACTGTAACCACAGTGATCCCCTGATTATACTGTAACCACAGTGATCCCCTGACTATACTGTTACCACAGTGATCCCCTGACTATACTGTAACCACAGTGACCCCCTGACTATACTGTAACCACAGTGATCCCCTGACTATACTGTAACCACAGTGATCCCCTGACTATACTGTTACCACAGTGATCCCCTGACTATACTGTAATCACAGTGATCCCCTGACTATACTGTAACCACAGTGATCCCCTGACTATACTGTTACCACAGTGATCCCCTGACTATACTGTAACCACAGTGATCCCCTGACTATACTGTAACCACAGTGATCCCCTGACTATACTGTAACCACAGTGATCCCCTGACTATACTGTAACCACAGTGATCCCCTGACTATACTGTAACCACAGTGATCCCCTGACTATACTGTAACCACAGTGATCCCCTGACTATAATGTAACCACAGTGATCCCCTGACTATACTGTTATCATAGTGATCCTCTGACTATACTGTAACCACAGTGATCCCCTGACTATACTGTAACCACAGTGATCCCCTGACTATACTGTAACCACAGTGATCCCCTGACTATACTGTAACCACAGTGATCCCCTGACTATACTGTAACCACAGTGACCCCCTGACTATACTGTAACCACAGTGACCCCCTGACTATACTGTAACCACAGTGATCCCCTGACTATACTGTTACCACAGTGATTTCCTGACTATACTGTTGCCACAGTGATCCCCTGACTATACTGTAACCACAGTGATCCCATGACTATACTGTTACCACAGTGATCCCCTGACTATACTGTAACCACAGTGATTCCCTGACTATACTGTAACCACAGTGATCCACTGACTATACTGTTACCACAGTGATCCCCTGACTATACTGTAACCACAGTGATCCCCTGACTATACTGTAACCACAGTGATCCCCTGACTATACTGTAACCACAGTGATTTCCTGACTATACTGTTGCCACAGTGATTTCCTGACTATACTGTTGCCACAGTGATCCCCTGACTATATTGTTGCCACAGTGATCTGCTGATTATACTGTTGCCACAGTAATCACCTGACTATACTGTTACCACAGTGATCACCTGCTATACTGTTACCACAGTGATCACCTGCTATACTGTTACCACAGTGATCACCTGCTATACTGTTACCACAGTGATCACCTGACTATACTGTTTCTACACTGATTACCTGACTATACTGTTGCCACAGTGATCCCCTGACTATACTGTTACCACAGTAATTGCCTGACTATACGGTTACCACAGTGATCACTTGAGTATACTGTTACCACAGTGATCCCCTGACTATAATGTTACCACAGTGATTCCCTGACTATACTGTTACCACAGTGATCCCCTGACTATAATGTTACCACAGTGATCCCCTGACTATACTGTTACCACAGTGATCCCCTGACTATACTGTTAACACCGTGATTGCCTGACTATACTGTTACCCCAGTGATTGCCTGACTATACTGTTACCCCAGTGATTGCCTGACTATACTGTTACCCCAATGATCGTCTGTCTATACTGTTAGCCCAGTGATCACCTGACTTTACAAACAAAATAATATATTTCTTTAAAGGGACAGTCAACACCAGAATTTTTGTTGTTTAAAAAGATAGATAATCCCTTTATTACCCATTCCCCTGTTTTGCATAACCAACACAGTTATATTAATATACTTTTTACCTCTGTGATTGCCTTGTATCTAAGCCTCTGCAGACTGCCTCCTTGTTTCAGTTTTTTTGACATACTTAGCTAATCAATGCTGACTCCTAGGTAACTCCATGTGCATGAACTCAATGTTCTCTTTATGCCACACATGAACTAATGCCCTCTAGTGGTGAAAAACTGTCAAATTGCATTTAGATAAGAATACAAAGAGAAAAAAGCAAAATTGGTGATAAAAGTAAATTGGAAAGTTGTTTAACCCCTTAATGACAACTGACGTACCAGGTACGTCATGCATTAACAAGTAGTTAATGACAATGGACGTACCTGGTACGTCAGTTGTCTAAGAGAGTGCTGGAAGCGATCGCAATCGCTTCCAGCAGCTCTCAGGGTATTGCAGTGATGCCTCCATATGGAGGCATCCTGCAATACCTTTTTAGAAGACTCCGATGCAGAGAGGGCCACTCTGTGGCCCTCTCTGCACCGGTAGCGATGGTGCCGGTTCGTTGGTGGGTGGGAGCGCAACAGGGAGGCGGGTGGGCGGCTGCCCACTGACACCAATGAGTAGGGAAGAGGGGGGGGGGGAGATTTTTTTTTTTTTATAATATAAAAGGATCTGGGAGGGGGAGGGGGGTAGGGGTATTGTGGGGGGCTGCTACACTACAGAAAACCCCAAAAAAAAAGAAAAAGAGCAAAAAATACTTTTGTTTTTGGCCAAATTGGGTACTGGCAGACAGCTGCCAGTACCCAAGATGGCCGCAATTAGATAGGGGAGAGGGTTAGAGAGCTGGGGGGGGGGGATCATGGAGGTTGGGGCTAAGGCAGGAGTCCATCACAGCTAAAATATTTTATTTTTTTTATAAAAAAAAAAAAAAACTCCTTTTATTTAGTACTGGCAGACTTTCTGCCAGTACTTAAAATGGCGGGGACATTTGTGGGGTGGGGGAGGGAAGAGAGCTGTTTGGGAGGGATCAGGGGGTGGGATGTGTCAGGTGGGAGGCTGATCTCTACCCTAAAGCTAAAATTAACCCTGCAAGCTCCCTACAACCTACCTAATTAACCCCTTCACTGCTGGGCATAATTTACGTGTGGTGCGCAGCAGCATTTAGCGGCCTTCTAATTACCAAAAAGCAATGCCAAAGCCATATAAGTCTGCTATTTCTGAACAAAGGGGATCCCAAAGAAGCTTTTACAACAATTTGTGCCATAATAGCACAAGCTGTTTGTAAATAATTTCAGTGAGAAACCTAAAATTGTGAAAAATTTAAAGTTTTTTTTTTATTTGCTCGCATTTGGCGGTGAAATGGTGGAATAAAATATACCAAAATGTGCCTAGATCAATACTTTGGGTTGTCTTCTAACAAAAAATATATACATGTCAAGGGATATTCAGGTATTCCTGACAGATATCAGGGTTCCAATGTAACTAGCGCTAATTTTGAAAAAAAGTGGTTTGGAAATAGCGAAGTGCTACTTGTATTTATGGCCCTATAACTTGCAAAAAAAGCTAAGAACATGTAAACATTGGGTATTTCTAAACTCAGGACAAAATTTAGAAACTATTTAGCATGGGTGTTTTTTGGTGATTGTAGATGTGTAACAGATTTTGGGGGTCAAAGTTAGAAAAAGTGTGTTTTTTTCCATTTTTTCCTCATATTTTATTATTTTTTTTGTAGTAAATTATAAGATATGATGAAAATAATGATATCTTGAGAAAGTCCATTTAATGGCGAGAAAAACGGTATATAATATGTGTGGGTACAGTAAATGAGTAAGAGGAAAATTACAGCTAAACACAAACACCGCAAAAATGTAAAAATAGCCATTGTCTTTAAGGGTAAGAAAATTGAAAAATGGTCCGGTCATTAAGGGGTTAAAATGACATGCCCTATGTGAATCATGAAAGTTTATTTTGGACTTGACTGTCCCTTTAAGAGAGGAAATTGTCTACTTTGTATTACTGCTCCAATGTGCTTACAGGTTAAACACTGCTAGGTATGTGTGTTCTGTGCACTGCATATAGGGTATCTACAAATCACTGCCCTGGGTGCATGCATGTGGGGTCAATCTAGCGTTAAATGATGAAGGCTAAAGGAAGCTGTTTTTTTTTATTTATCAAATTTACTTTTTCTCTGTGTCCTTTGTTGAAAAGCATTGCTAGGTAGGCTTAGAAGCAGCAATGTACTACTGGGAGGCAGCTGGTGATTGGTGGCTACTATGTCTCTTGTCATTGGCTCACATGATTTGCTCATGAAGCTCTCAGTAGTGCATTGCTGCTCTGGAGCTGCCACACTACATTTTAATCAATGATAGAGATGAAGTCAGTTAATATCAAACGGTGCAATAATAAAATGTACTAACACAGTTTATAAGTAGTAAATTGCTGCGCTACTAGAATATCCCTTTAAAACCATCTGCATACCTAATGTAATCTGCTTTATTGCAGCACAAGCAGCTCTATAATCCGGCCCTCTACCAGCATTAGCTGGATTTAACTCTTTATGTAACAGCATCCTCTGCATGATCCGACTATGTTTAATAGCATCACAGCAGAATGTGGCAAATAGAATTTATTGGCACACAAACATAGCAGCGACGTTTTGGGAATCACTTCCCTTAATCATGCAAATGGTGATTCCCGAAACGTCGCTGCTATGTTTGTGTGCCAATAAATTCTATTTTCCACATTCTGCTGCCACTTTTTGGATTTTTTGACACGAACGGTATTTGTGGTGACCTTTTGTGTGGCGTGCAGTGGCCTGAGGAGCTGGACTGGGCTTTTTGTCTTTCTTGATTATGTTTAATAGCGACCATCAGTTGGCACAGTGCTGCACAGTATTTTATTGCATTAATCTCCTAGTAATATATTCGCTTGCTGCAGACACTGAACACTGTCACTTTGTTCCCTTTATTAAAGGGACACTCAGGTTAAATTACATTTTCATGATTCAGATACAGCGTGTAATTTTAAACAACTTTCCAATTTACTTCCATTAAAAAAAATGTGCACAGTCTTTTTATATTTACACTTTTTGAGTCACCAGATCCTACTGAGCATGTGCAAGAATTCACAGACTATACGTATATAAATTTGTGATTGGCTGATTGCTATCACATGGTACAAGGGGAGTGGAAATATACATAACTTTGAAATTTGTTATAAAAAAATCTACTTCTCATTTAAAGTTCAGACTAAGTGCTATTGCATTGTCTTGTTATCTTGCATTTGTTGCTTATGCAAATCTAATGTGTTGACTGGTCCTTTAAGGAAGACACTATGGAAGTGGAAGAGTTTCTGAAAGAGGCTGCGGTGATGAAAGAGGTTAAGCATCCTAACCTGGTGCAGTTGCTAGGTGAGTGACGACTTACAGGTGTTTTGTTTATTTGCTGTCGTTCTTATGTCACTTAAAGGGACTGTGATGTAAAAAAATCTAACTTTCTCCAACATAGGTGTGTCCGGTCCACGGCGTCATCCTTACTTGTGGGATATTCTCTTCCCCAACAGGAAATGGCAAAGAGCCCAGCAAAGCTGGTCACATGATCCCTCCTAGGCTCCGCCTACCCCAGTCATTCTCTTTGCCGTTGTACAGGCAACATCTCCACGGAGATGGCTTAGAGTTTTTTAGTGTTTAACTGTAGTTTTTCATTATTCAATCAAGAGTTTGTTATTTTCAAATAGTGCTGGTACGTACTATTTACTCAGAAACAGAAAAGAGATGAAGAATTCTGTTTGTATGAGGAAAATGATTTTAGCAACCGTAACTAAAATCCATGGCTGTTCCACACAGGACTGTTGAGAGCAATTAACTTCAGTTGGGGGAACAGAGTGCAGTCTCTTACTGCTTGAGGTATGACACATTCTAACAAGACGATGTAATGCTGGAAGCTGTCATTTTCCCTATGGGATCCGGTAAGCCATGTTTATTACGATTGTAAATAAGGGCTTCACAAGGGCTCATTTAAACTGTAGACTTTTTCTGGGCTAAATCGATTGATTATTAACACATATTTAGCCTTGAGGAATCATTTTATCTGGGTATTTTGATATAATAATATCGGCAGGCACTGTTTTAGACACCTTATTCTTTAGGGGCTTTCCCAAAGCATAGGCAGAGTCTCATTTTCGCGCCGGTGTTGCGCACTTGTTTTTGAGAGGCATGGCATGCAGTCGCATGTGAGAGGAGCTCTGATACTTATAAAAGACTTCTGAAGGCGTCATTTGGTATCGTATTCCCCTTTGGGTTTGGTTGGGTCTCAGCAAAGCAGATACCAGGGACTGTAAAGGGGTTTAAAGCTTAAAACGGCTCCGGTTCCGTTATTTTAAGGGTTAAAGCTTCCAAAATTGGTGTGCAATATTTTCAAAGCTTTAAGACGCTGTGGTGAAAATTTGGTGAATTTTGAACAATTCCTTCATGTTTTTTCGCAATTGCAGTAATAAAGTGTGTTCAGTTTAAAATTTAAAGTGACAGTAACGGTTTTATTTTAAAACGTTTTTTGTACTTTCTGATCAAGTTTATGCCTGTTTAACATGTCTGAGCTACCAGATAGACTGTGTTCTGAATGTGGGGAAGCCAGAATTCCTATTCATTTAAATAAATGTGATTTATGTGATAATGACAATGATGCCCAAGATGATTCCTCAAGTGAGGGGAGTAAGCATGGTACTGCATCATTCCCTCCTTCGTCTACACGAGTCTTGCCCACTCAGGAGGCCCCTAGTACATCTAGCGCGCCAATACTCCTTACTATGCAACAATTAACGGCTGTAATGGATAATTCTGTCAAAAACATTTTAGCCAAAATGAACCCTTGTCAGCGTAAGCGTGGCTGCTCTGTTTTAGTTACTGAAGAGCATGACGACGCTGATATTAATATCTCTGAAGGGCCCCTAACCCAATCTGAGGGGGCCAGGGAGGTTTTGTCTGAGGGAGAAATTACTGATTTAGGGAACATTTCTCAGCAGGCTGAATCTGATGTGATTACATTTAAATTTAAATTGGAACATCTCCGCATTTTGCTTAAGGAGGTATTATCCACTCTGGATGATTGTGAAAATTTAGTCATCCCAGAGAAACTATGTAAAATGGACAAGTTCTTAGAGGTGCCGGGACTCCCAGAAGCTTTTCCTATACCCAAGCGGGTGGCGGACATTGTTAATAAAGAATGGGAAAGGCCCGGTATTCCTTTCGTCCCTCCCCCCATATTTAAAAAATTGTTTCCTATGGTCGACCCTAGAAAGGACTTATGACAGTCAGTCCCCAAGGTCGAGGGAGCGGTTTCTACTTTAAACAAACGCACCACTATTCCCATAGAGGATAGTTGTGCTTTTAAAGATCCTATGGATAAAAAATTAGAAGGTTTGCTTAAAAAGATGTTTGTTCAGCAGGGTTACCTTCTACAACCCATTTCATGCATTGTCCCTGTCACTACTGCCGCATATTTCTGGTTTGATGAACTGCTTAAGGTGCTCGATAGTGACTCTCCTCCTTATGAGGAGATTATGGACAGAATCAATGCTCTCAAATTGGCTAATTCTTTCACTCTAGACGCCTCTTTGCAATTGGCTAAGTTAGCGGCTAAGAACTCTGGGTTTGCTATTGTGGCGCGCAGAGCGCTTTGGTTGAAATCTTGGTCGGCTGATGCGTCTTCCAAGAACAAGCTACTAAACATTCCTTTCAAGGGGAAAACGTTGTTTGGTCCTGACTTGAAAGAGATTATCTCTGATATCACTGGGGGTAAGGGCCACGCCCTTCCTCAGGATCGGCCTTTCAA
This sequence comes from Bombina bombina, assembly GCF_027579735.1. Taxonomy (NCBI): domain Eukaryota; kingdom Metazoa; phylum Chordata; class Amphibia; order Anura; family Bombinatoridae; genus Bombina; species Bombina bombina. The sequence continues at coordinate 130,050,101 of NC_069510.1, forward strand.
GGCAAAAAATAGACCTAATTTTCGTCCCTTTCGTAAAAACGGACCAGCCCAAGGTGCTACGTCCTCTAAGCAAGAGGGTAATACTTCTCAGGCCAAGCCAGCTTGGAGACCAATGCAAGGCTGGAACAAGGGAAAGCAGGCCAAGAAACCTGCCACTGCTACCAAGACAGCATGAAATATTGGCCCCCGATCCGGGACCGGATCTGGTGGGGGGCAGACTCTCTCTCTTCGCTCAGGCTTGGGCAAGAGATGTTCTGGATCCTTGGGCGCTAGAAATAGTCTCCCAGGGTTATCTTCTGGAATTCAAGGGACTTCCCCCAAGGGGGAGGTTCCACAGGTCGCAGTTGTCTTCAGACCACATAAAAAGACAGGCGTTCTTACATTGTGTAGAAGACCTGTTAAAAATGGGAGTGATTCATCCTGTTCCATTAAGAGAGCAAGGGATGGGGTTCTACTCCAATCTGTTCATAGTTCCCAAAAAAGAGGGAACGTTCAGACCAATCCTAGATCTCAAGATCTTAAACAAATTTCTCAAGGTCCCATCGTTCAAGATGGAAACCATTCGAACTATCCTTCCTTCCATCCAGGAAGGTCAATTCATGACCACGGTGGATTTAAAGGATGCGTATCTACATATTCCTATCCACAAGGAACATCATAGGTTCCTAAGGTTTGCATTCCTGGACAAACATTACCAGTTCGTGGCGCTTCCTTTCGGATTAGCCACTGCTCCAAGGATTTTCACAAAGGTACTAGGGTCCCTTCTAGCGGTGCTAAGACCAAGGGGCATTGCAGTAGTACCTTACCTGGACGACATTCTGATTCAAGCGTCGTCCCTTCCTCAAGCAAAGGCTCACACGGACATTGTCCTGGCCTTTCTCAGATCTCACGGCTGGAAAGTGAACGTGGAAAAGAGTTCTCTATCCCCGTCAACAAGGGTTCCCTTCTTGGGAACAATTATAGACTCCTTAGAAATGAGGATCTTTCTAACAGAGGCCAGAAAAACAAAGCTTCTGGACTCTTGTCGGATACTTCATTCCGTTCCTCTTCCTTCCATAGCTCAGTGCATGGAAGTGATCGGGTTGATGGTGGCGGCGATGGACATAGTTCCTTTTGCGCGCATTCATCTAAGACCATTACAACTGTGCATGCTCAGTCAGTGGAATGGGGACTATACAGACTTGTCTCCGAAGATACAAGTAAATCAGAGGACCAGAGACTCACTCCGTTGGTGGCTGTCCCTGGACAATCTGTCTCAAGGGATGATGTTCCACAGACCAGAGTGGGTCATTGTCACGACCGACGCCAGTCTGATAGGCTGGGGCGCGGTCTGGGGATCCCTGAAAGCTCAGGGTCTTTGGTCTCGGGAAGAATCTCTTCTACCGATAAATATTCTGGAACTGAGAGCGATATTCAATGCGCTCCAGGCCTGGCCCCAGCTTGCGAGGACCAGGTTCATTCGGTTTCAATCAGACAACATGACGACTGTTGCGTACATCAACCATCAGGGGGGAACAAGGAGTTCCCTAGCGATGGAAGAAGTAACCAAAATTATTCTTTGGGCGGAGTCTCACTCCTGCCACCTGTCTGCTATCCACATCCCAGGAGTGGAAAATTGGGAAGCGGATTTTCTGAGTCGTCAGACATTGCATCCGGGGGAGTGGGAACTCCATCCGGAAATCTTTGCCCAAGTCACTCACCTGTGGGGCATTCCAGACATGGATCTGATGGCCTCTCGTCAGAACTTCAAAGTTCCTTGCTACGGGGCCAGATCCAGGGATCCCAAGGCGGCTCTAGTGGATGCACTAGTAGCACCTTGGACCTTCAAACTAGCTTATGTGTTCCCGCCATTTCCTCTCATCCCCAGGCTGATAGCCAGGATCAAGCAGGAGAGGGCGTCGGTGATCTTGATAGCTCCTGCGTGGCCACGCAGGACTTGGTATGCAGATCTGGTGAATATGTCATCGGCTCCACCTTGGAAGCTACCTTTGAGACGAGACCTTCTTGTTCAGGGTCCGTTCGAACATCCGAATCTGGTTTCACTCCAGCTGACTGCGTGGAGATTGAACGCTTGATTTTATCGAAGTGAGGATTCTCAGATTCTGTGATCGATACTCTTGTTCAGGCCAGAAAGCCTGTGACTAGAAAGATTTACCACAAAATTTGGAAAAAATATATCTGTTGGTGTGAATCTAAAGGATTCCCTTGGGACAAGGTTAAGATTCCTAGGATTCTATCCTTCCTTCAAGAAGGATTGGAAAAAGGATTATCGGCAAGTTCCCTGAAGGGACAGATTTCTGCCTTGTCGGTATTACTTCACAAAAAGCTGGCAGCTGTGCCAGATGTTCAAGCCTTTGTTCAGGCTCTGGTTAGAATCAAGCCTGTTTACAAACCTTTGACTCCTCCTTGGAGTCTCAATTTAGTTCTTTCAGTTCTTCAGGGGGTTCCGTTTGAACCCTTACATTCCGTTGATATTAAGTTATTATCTTGGAAAGTTTTGTTTTTAGTTGCGATTTCTTCTGCTAGAAGAGTCTCAGAATTATCTGCTCTGCAGTGTTCTCCTCCTTATCTGGTGTTCCATGCAGATAAGGTGGTTTTACGTACTAAACCTGGTTTTCTTCCAAAAGTTGTTTCTAACAAAAACATTAACCAGGAGATTATCGTACCTTCTCTGTGTCCAAAACCAGTTTCAAAGAAGGAACGTTTGTTGCACAATTTGGATGTTGTTCGCGCTCTAAAATTCTATTTAGATGCTACAAAGGATTTTAGACAAACATCTTCCTTGTTTGTTGTTTATTCAGGTAAAAGGAGAGGTCAAAAAGCAACTTCTACCTCTCTCTCTTTTTGGATTAAAAGCATCATCAGATTGGCTTACGAGACTGCCGGACGGCAGCCTCCCGAAAGAATCACAGCTCATTCCACTAGGGCTGTGGCTTCCACATGGGCTTTCAAGAACGAGGCTTCTGTTGATCAGATATGTAGGGCAGCGACTTGGTCTTCACTGCACACTTTTACCAAATTTTACAAGTTTGATACTTTTGCTTCTTCTGAGGCTATTTTTGGGAGAAAGGTTTTGCAAGCCGTGGTGCCTTCCATTTAGGTGACCTGATTTGCTCCCTCCCTTCATCCGTGTCCTAAAGCTTTGGTATTGGTTCCCACAAGTAAGGATGACGCCGTGGACCGGACACACCTATGTTGGAGAAAACAGAATTTATGTTTACCTGATAAATTTCTTTCTCCAACGGTGTGTCCGGTCCACGGCCCGCCCTGGTTTTTTTAATCAGGTCTGATATTTTATTTTCTTTAACTACAGTCACCACGGTACCATATGGTTTCTCCTATGCAAATATTCCTCCTTAACGTCGGTCGAATGACTGGGGTAGGCGGAGCCTAGGAGGGATCATGTGACCAGCTTTGCTGGGCTCTTTGCCATTTCCTGTTGGGGAAGAGAATATCCCACAAGTAAGGATGACGCCGTGGACCGGACACACCGTTGGAGAAAGAAATTTATCAGGTAAACATAAATTCTGTTTTCATGATTCAGATAGAGTAAGTAATTTTAAATAACTTTCCAATTTACATCTATTGTCAAATATGTTTCATTCACTTGGCATCATTTGTTAAAGAGTAAAGCTAGGTAAGCTTAGTAGATGCTGATTGGTGGCTGCACATTTATGCCTCTTCTCATTGGCTAACCTGATGTGTTCAACTGGCTCCCAGTAGTGCTTTGCTGCTTCTCAGCTAACGGACACCAACAGATCCAAGCAAAGTTGATAATAGACGTAAATTGGAAAGTTGATTAAAATGACATGATCTATATGAACCATGAATGTTTCATTTTGACTTTACTGTCCCTTTAATAGTTGGACCTCATCTTCAGTATTGTGTACAGTTTGGGAGACCAGGGGCCACATTTCTGTGGGCAGATAAGGTTTCCAGCTAGCAAGGCAGCACTCAGCATAATTTAGATGACAACATTAGGAAACTCTTGTGTAGTCCCACCCCCTGCTCTCGTGCAATCAGCTATGCAAGAGCAGAGGCTGTCATTTATAGCAGATAGATCAGTGCGGAGTAACCCTACACATAAAAATTAAAGCACCATCTGCAGCTTTGTACGTAGAGCCCCAAATCTCTAGAAGGATATAAAATAATTAGTAAAGTAATAAAAAGCAGACACTGTTCAAAGCAGGCTACTAAACTGATATATATGTATATATGCCCTGACAGAAACATTCTAATGCACAAATAACACCCTCTAAATAGTGTGACATTTTTGTTTTACTGACCATTTGTTTGACCCTTTCGCTCTTTTCTCCTCTCTGTGTTCTTCTTCTTTCTTTCTCTGTACTCTCACTCTTCTTCTCTCCTCCTTTCTCTGTGTTCTCTCTTTTTTCTTCTCTCATTCTCCCTTTCTTTCTGTGTTCTCTCTCTTATCTTCTTCTTTTCTCTCTTCTTCTCTCTTTCTCTGTGCTCTCTCTCTTCTCTGTTCTCTTCTCTTCTCCTCCCTTTCTTTCTCTTTGCTCTCTCATACTCTTTCTTTCTCTGTGCTCTCTCTTCTCTGTGTTCTCTCCTTCTCTTCTCTAATTCTCCCTTTCTTTCTCTGTGTTCTCTCTCTTCTTCTCTCTTTCTCTGTGCTCTCTCTTCTCTGCGTTCTCTTCTCTCGTCTCTTTCTGTGTTCTCTCCTCTTATTGTCTTTATTTCTCTCTCTGTGCTCTCTCTTCTCTGTGTTCTCTCCTTCTCTTCTCTCTTCTTCTCTCTTTCTTTCTCTGTGCTCTCTCTCTTCTCTCCTCTCTTTCTTTCTGTGTTCTCTCTATTCTTCCCTTCTTCTCTCTTCTTCTCTTTCTTTCTCTGTGCTCTTTTTCTTTCTATGTGCTCTCTCTCTTCTCTTCTTCTCTCCTTCTCTCCTCCTATCTCTGTGTTCTCTCTCTTCTTCTCTTTCTTTCTCTGTGCTCTCTCTCTTCTCTTCTCTCCTTATATCTCTGTGTTCTCTTTCTTCTCTTCTCTCTTTCTATCTTTGTGCTCTCTCTCTCTCTTCTCTTTCTCTGTGCTATTTCTCTTCTTCTCTCCTTCTATCTCTGTGTGTTCTTTCTTCTCTTCTCTCCTTCTATCTTTGTGCTCTCTCTCTTCTCTCTTTCTCTGTGCTCTCTCTTCTTGTCTTCTCTCTTTCTCTGTGCTCTCTCTCTTCTCTTTCTCTGTGCTCTTTCTCTCTTCTTCTCTCTTCCTTTCTCTGTGTTCTCTCTTCTTCTCTCTTCCTCTGTGCTCTCTCTGTCTCAGTGTTCTCTCTCTTGTTCTCCTCTTCTCTCTTTCTCTGTGCTCTCTCACTCTTCTTCTCTCTTCCTTTCTCTGTGTTCTCTCTTCTTCTCTCTTCCTCTGTGCTCTCTTCTCTCTTTCTTTCTCTGTGTTCTCTCTCTTGTTCTCTTATTCTCCTCTTTCTCTGTGCTCTCTCTTCTCTCTTTATTTCTTTGTGTTCTCTCGCTGTTCTCTCTCTTTATTTCTCTGTGTTCTCTCACTCCCTCCTCTCTGTATTTTAAATCTCTCTGTTCTCTCTCCTCTCTGTCTTTCTTTTTTCTCTTTTCTCAATCTCCCCCCATTTCCTTCCATAAGGGAGGTAGAGTCCCCGACTTCATTCCTTACTGTTGGGAAATACAACACCTGGCCACCAGGAGGAGGTAAAGACACCCCAACCAAAGGCTTAAATATCCTTCCCACTTCCCCTATCCCTCAGTCATTCTTTGCCTTTCGTCACTATAGAAGGTGGCAGAGAAGTGTCAGAAGATTTGGATAGTCCTGTAATGGGTATGTTCCCATTCAAAGAAAGGACTTGAGTTTTAAATAGTCATTTCATCCTCTTAGTGAGAGTATTGATGAAAGAGTCTGGAGATGCAGGGAAAGTTTTTCTGCGATCCCATTCAGACTGCCGACTAACAGCTCCCAGGCAACCAGTGTTGCAGAGTTTCACTGCTTGCTGTTACACACTCAAGTCCATGTCAGAGGTGTCGCTGCAAGACTCACACTTGAGAGGCTGTGCCTGTTCCACAGCATGGATCCTGGAGATAAGATCATTTTATATATACATTTCTATACAGGGTCACAGTGTGGCTCCTTTATGCCTCAATCGGATCAAGGATTAATATCTCCTTCAGGGAGATTATTTGAACAGAAAGGGGTTATATATAATTGCTTTTATGTGAGAGTTTTTTGGGCTCATAGACTGTGTGCCTTTGGCTTGGAACAAACAGCTTTCACTTTAGTTTGGGTGTGTTGCGCAGCTCATAATAGCTTGGTTCCTTTTTCATAGCAGGGGAAGTCCTGTCCTACGCACTACGTGACCAGGTGCAGTCTTTTTCGTTTTCTTACGATCTTGCTGTGAACATCGCTCCTAGGAGAGCGTTTTCTCTGTTAGCTGTTTGGGTCTAGGAGGTGGTGAGTGCCCCAGCCATTGAGTTTATAAAGGTGCCATTTTTTTGAATAAAGTGTTTACCTTTTTGTCTGTCTTTCTGTGAATATATCCTAGCTATGGAAGACTCTGATATTACATTAGAAGGTTCTGCTCCTTTTGTACTGATTAATTTCTGTTTATCTTGTGAGGAGGCCGTAGTTGGCCCGTCTGCTCAATTTTGTTCCATTTGCCTAAGCACTGTTCTAAAGTCTAAGAAGGGAGACAAGATGTGCTAATACTCATAGCACTATTAGCCCCTCTGAACCGTCTACCTCTCAGGAATCTGGATCCTGAGAGATTACTACCCTTTCTACCCTACCCGCTCCACTTGCAGTTCCCCGCAGCACAAGTAATCCTCCATCTGGAGGGAGCCTTTTTCCTGCAGACTTTACTGCGCAGTTACAGTGGGCAGTATCTGCGGCCCTGGGTGCCTTACCTCGCTCTAACAAACGCAAGAGAAAGGTTGAACATAGTTCTCCTGACTTAGGGTTTTCTAAATATTTGTTGGATTTAGCTATTATTTCTCAGCTATCCAAGGATGAGTTAACCTCTGTAGCTTCAGAGGGTGAACTTTCTGAGTCAGAGTCTTCAGTTTCTAAACCTCCTTCAGCGGAGGAACCCTTCTTTAGATTTAAAATTGAGCATCTGCGTTTTTTTATTAAAGGAGGTTCTGTCTACGCTAGAGGTTCCAGAGGCTACTCTCCCTGAGGAACCTAAGCTCCCTAAATTAGACAGGGTGTATGAAGATAGGAAGGTCCCTCTGACTTTTCCTGTGCCAGTTAAAATGGCGAACATTACAAGTAACAAATGGGAAAGAGTAGGAACTTCTTTTTCTTTTTAAATGGAAAGAGTCTACAGCTGCATTCATTATTTTTGGGAATTAAGAACCTGGCCACCAGGAGGAGGCAAAGACACCCCAGCTAAAGGCTTAAATACTCCTCCCACTCCCCTCATCCCCCAGTCATTCTTTGCCTTTCGTCCCAGGAGGTTGGCAGAAAAGTGTCAGTATTTTAGTTTTTTGTCTCTTATGGAGGGTAGTACTTTTCGGCATGGGACAGGGGTTTTAAGTAGTCCTGTCAGTCTCTCAGTGAGGGCTTGGATGAAAGTTAGAGTCCAAAGATGCAGGAAGAGTCTTAGGTATTAGGGGCCTTCGGTCTCCTCGGTTCTCCTTTGCCTTGTCCCCTTGGGGGTTTTCGGCTGGTGTTCCCTTCATTTGTGGGGGATGAGTGGTGGGGGACTGCCTGTTGGGCGACAGTGTCTCCTAGAGGACTGTTGGCTCAGTCGAGTCCGTTTTTGCGGTCTCTAGTTCGGCTTCTGGACTAGCTGCGAGTCAGTGTCCTTGGGGTTTTTCCTTCTAATTTTCACTCGGCTTCGGTTAAAGCGGGGTTTTTATTGGGTGGGGTTCAGGCCTGGTGCCCTCAGTATGGACCGCCTATTGTACCCTCCCGCCTTGGCATTCAGTGTCTTCTATAGCTTGGGTATTGTTTTCCCAAAATTAATGAATGCAGCTGTGTACTCTTTACATTTAAGAAGAAAAACATAAATTATGCTTACCTGATAATTTTCTTCTGATGGAAAGAGTCCACAGCTCCCCACCCGATATTTTCTGTGGGATGTCCTTATTATTCTTCTGGCACCTTTTCACCCTGATATTTCTTCTACTGTTCCTTGCTCCTCTGCAGAATGACTGGGTGATGAGGGTAGTGGGAGGAGTATTTAAGCCTTTGGCTGGGGTGTCTTTGCCTCCTCTTGGTGACCAGGTTCTTTATTCCCAAAAGTAATGAATGCAGCTGTGCACTCTTTCCATCAGAAGAAAAGGAAATTATCAGGTAAGCATAATTTGTTTTTCCCCCTCATCTACTTTTAAAAAATTATTCCCAGTCCCTGACTCTCAATTAGACTTATGGGGCTCCATCCCTAAGGTGGATGGTGCTAAGCGTACTACTATTCCCCTGGAGGATAGTTCCTCTTTCAGAGAGCCTATGGATAAGAAAATGGAAACTTTTCTGAGGAAGATGTTTCAACATACAGGGTTCTTATTTCAACCGGCAGCAGCTGTAGCTTCGGTTGCTTGAGCAGTTACCTACTGGTGCCACACTCTGTTGGAGCTCATTGAGGTGGAGACTCCCCTTGCGGATATTCATGAGAGAATTAAGGCTCTGAGAATTGCTAACTCCTTCATCTGTGATGCGAATATGCAGAATATTCGCATAAATGCAAAGGCTTCTGGCTTTGCGGTACTAGCCTGCCACACTCTCTGATTGAAGTCTTCGTCTGGGGGTATGACTTCTAAATCTAAACTCCTTTCTCTTCCTTTTAAGGGGAAGATTTTATTCGCTCCAGGGCTGCACTCCATTATTTCTTCGGTTACTGAAGGGAAGGGTGCCTTCCTACCGCAGGACAAGAAAAATAGGGCTAAGGGACGGCAATTGTCTAATTTTCATTCCTTTGTTTTCTTTTTCAGACGCTTGGTTCCAAGATGTACAGGACCCTTGGGTCCTGGAGGTCGTATCTCAAGAATACAGGATAGGATTCAAGTCTCATCCGCCCAGGGGCAGATTCCTACTCTCCAGTCTGTCTACAAGACCAGAAAGGAGGGCTGCCTTCTTAGGTTGCGTACGGGATCTCTCCTCTCTAGGAGTAATTGTCCCTGTACCTACAGCAGAAAGAGGTTTGGGGTTTTATTAAAACCTTTTCGTGGTTCTAAAGAAGGAGGGAACTTTTCATTCAATTCTGAACCTAAAGTGCCTAAACAAGTTTCTGAGTGTTCCCTCTTTCAAGATGGAGACAATACGGTCAATCCTTCCTCTGGTTCAGGTAGGACAGTTTATGACCACAATAGACCTGAAGTATGCATACATTCATGTCCCGATTCACAGGGAACATTTTCCGTTCCTGAGGTTTGCTTTTCTGGACCAGCACTTCCAGTTCAAAGCTCTTTCGTTTGGCCTAGCTACTGCTCCAAGGATAATTACGAAGGTTCTGGGGGCTCTTCTAGAGGTTGCCAGAACACAAGGTATTGCAGTAGCGCCTTACCTGGACGATATCTTGGTACAGGCACCATATTTTCGTCTTCTTCGATCACATGGATGGATGATAAACTTGGAAAAGAGTTCTCTTACTCCAAGTACAAGGGTGAATTTTCTGGGAACTATAATAGACTCCATATCCATGAGAATATTCCTTACAGATCAGAAACGTTGCAAGCTAAATTCTGCATGTCTTGCCCTCCAGGCCTCCTCGAGACCCTCAGTGGCTCAATGTATGGAGGTAATCGGACTCATGGTGTCCTACATGGACATCATTCCTTTTGCCAGATTCCATCTTAGACTCTTACAACTTTGCATGCTGAGACAATGGAACTGCAACCATTCAGATCTGTCTGAACAGATTGTGCTGGACAGCCTGTCGAGAGACTCGCTCTCCTGGTGGTTCTTTCCAGATCATCTTTCCCAAGGCACGTACTTTTTGAGACCATCCTGGGAGATTGTGACTACGGACGCAAGCCTTTCCGGCTAGGCAACTATTTAGGGTGTCAAGAAGGCACAAGGTCTGTGGACTTAGGAGGAGTCCTTCCTTCCGATCAATATTTTGGAACTCCGGGCAATCTTCAAGGCCTTAAAGGCTTGGCCCCTTCTGGGTTCATCCCAGTTTATCAGATTCTAATTAGACAATATAACCTTGGTCGCCTACATCAACCATCAGGGGGGTACAAGAAGTTCCTTGGCGATGAGAGAAGTATCTCAGATACTAGAGTGGGCAAAGACTCACAAATGTACGCTGTCAGCGATCCACATTCCGGGTGTGGACAACTGGGAAGCGGACTTCCTCAGTAGGCAATCCTTTCACCCAGGGGAATTGTCTCGTCACCCGAGGTGTTTGCAGAGATATGCAGTGAGTAGGGAATCTCATGGCATCCCGCATCAATGCCAAGCTACCCAGGTACAGGTCGAGGTTGAGGGATCCTCAGGCGGAATTGATAGATGCCCTAGCAAGCATCGGTGATTCTGATTGCTCCGTCGCGGCCGTAAAGGACGTGGTTTGCGGATCTTGTTCAAGCTTGTAAGCCAGTTACTTGTCGTATCTACCATAAAGTGTTGAGGACTTACTTGTACTAGTGTGAAGAGCATGGCTTTTCCGGGCATTGTCAGGGTTTTTTCCCTGTTTTGTTTGCCATGTGCTTCTGGCAGCCATTTTACTCACCTCTTTTGCTGACTCTGGTGCATATTGTGTGTTGCTGCTCATTTCCTGCACTTCCTTTTATGGCCGGACTGGTGTACATCATCCATGTTAGACAGGATGCAGTCTCAGAATTGTGATGTCATCACTTATTATTTAAAGGGCCTCTGTTCAGTATGCTTTGCCCTTGCATTGTCTCAGACCTGTTTACGAGATATGTTGCAACAGTGTGTTGTGGTGTAGTACTTGGATGACATCCTCATACACTCGCCCACACTTGAGGCTCATCGTTCTGATGTTACACAGATTCTTCAGAGACTACGGCCTGTTTTGTAAACTCGAGAAATGTGACTTCCATCAGACTCAAGTAACCTTCCTAGGTTATGTTATCTCCGTTGCAGGGTTCCACATGGATCCTGACAAATTATCTGCAGTTCTGCAGTGGCCTCGCCCAGTTGGTCTTCGGTCTATTCAACGGTATTTGGGGTTCGTCAATTTCTATAGAAAGTTTATTAAAAACTTTTCTTCCTTGGTCAAACCTATCACAGACATGACCCGTAAAGAGAATGATCCACTCCATTGGTCACCTACTGCCATTAAGGCCTTTGATAGTCTTAAGACTGCCTTTGCTGCCACTCCAGTTCTGGCTCATCCTAACCCTGTCCTGCCTTTCGTTCTTGAGGTTGATGCGTCTGAGACTGGAGTAGGTGCCCTCTTGTCTCAACATCCTATGCCTGATGGTTCCTTGCATCCGTGTGGTTTCTTCTCTAAGAAATTGTCTCCAGCGGAGTGCAATTATGAAATTGGCGACAGGGAATTACTGGCCATAATTTTGGCACTCAAGGAATGGAGGCATCTTCTCGAGGGTACTAGCGTGCCAGTGCTCATTCTTACTGACCACAAGAATTTAACTTATCTATCTGAAGCAAAACGTTTGTCGCCCCGACAGGCCAGATGGGCGCTATTTTTGTCTCGGTTTAATTATGTGGTCTCCTACCTGCCTGGTAGTAAGAATGTTGGGGCAGATGCCCTCTCTCGACAATTTTCCCCTCTGTCCAAGGAGGAGTCTGTACCTACTCCAGTTATACCTCCTGACCATATTTTTGCTACCATACATACTAATTTGACTTCTCCCTTGGGGAGGAGATCCTGGCTGCACAAACCAATGCACCAGTGCTATTAATGCTTCCTCCAAGTTATCCCCGTTCATGTCGAATTATGGGTTTCAACCATCCTTGTTGCCCGATTCATTCATGTCTCATAGTATTCCGGCTTTGGAGGAGCATCTCCGGCAACTCTGTTCCACGTGGGTGCAGATTCAGGATTGCCTTCATCGTTCTAGTGCCAAAAGTTCCAGGCTGATCGTAGGCGTCTGCCCGCGCCTTCCTACCAGGTTGGTGAGAGGGTTTGGCTGTCCTCCTGCAACTTGAATCTTTGTGTGCCTTCCAATAAACTGGCCCCAGTTATGTTGGTCCTTTTCGAATACTCCGACAGGTCAATCCTGTGGCCTACGCTCTTGACCTTCCTCCTGCAATGCGCATCTCCAATGTTTTTCATGTCTCCCTCTTGAAACCATTGGTTTGTAATCGGTTTACCACTGTGTTGCCTCGTCCCCGTCCTATCTTTGTTGACAACCATGAGGAGTATGAGGTCAGCAGCATTATTGACTCTCGTATGTCCGGGGGCCGCGTACAGTATTTGGTTCACTGGAGGGGCTATGCTCCGGAGGAGCGTTCATGGGTTCCTCCTCTGATGTTCATGCTCCCGCCCTCCTCCGTGCCTTCAATGCCCATTTCCCAATAAGCCTTTTGTCCTCCTGCAGGGGAAGGGTCGTTGAGGGGAGGGTACTGTCAGGGTTTTTTCCCTGTTTGTTTGCCATGTGCTGCTGGCAGCCATTTTACTCACCTCTCTTGCTGACTCTGTGCATACTGTGTGTTGCTGCCCATTTCCTGCACTTCCTTTTATGTCCAGACTGGTGTACATCATCCGTGTGAGACAGGATGCAGTCTCAGAATTGTGATGTCATCACTTATTATTTAAAGGGCCTCTGTTCAGTAAGCTTTGCCCTTGTGTAGTCTCAGACCTGTTTATGAGAGCTCCTGTGTATTGCCTGGCTGTCTGATGTCCCTTCTGGTTCCTGATCCCTGGCTTGTTCCTGACTCCGCTGTTCTCCTTGTTCCTGATTCAGGCTCGTCTGACTACTCACTTTGGCTCCTGACTCGGCTCGTCTGACTACCAGCTTTGGTTTTGATTCCTGGCTTGTTATTTGACTTGTGGACTTTTTATTATTTTTTGCTATTAATAAAGGTGTGATTATTTTTGCACTTCTCGTCTTAGTCTGATTTCTGGCCCCCTGACAGGCATAAGGTTAAGTTTGCCAGAATTTTAGCTTTCCTCCAGGATTGACTGGAGAAGGGTCTATCTAGTTCCCTGAAGGGACAGATATCTGCCCTGTCAGTGTTACTGCACAAAAGATTGGCTGATCTTCCGGATGTGCAATCCTTTAAGTTTCTGGTTGGGATCAGACCTGTGTTTAGATTTGGGGCTCTAAAATAGGGTTCCTCCCTAAGGTGGTGTTGAATCGTAACATTAATCAAGAAATTGTTGTTCCTTCCTTGTGTCCTAATCCTCCTTCAGTGAAGGAACGTTTGCTTCACAATCTAGATGTGGTTCGTGCCTTGAAGTTCTATCTTCAGGCTACTAAAGTATTGAGGCAATCTTCCTCTTTGTTTGTCATCTATACGGGGAAGCGTAAGGGTTAAAAGGCTACCACGACTTCTCTATCTTTCTGGTTGAGGAGTGTCATCAGCTTAGCTTATGAGACAGCGGGACGACAGCCTCCTGAGAGGATAACTGCTCATTCCACTAGACCAGTAGCTTCCTCCTGGGCTTTTAAGAACGAAGCCTTAATGGATCAGATTTGTAAGGTAGCTACCTGGTCCTCCTTACTCACTTTTTCTAAATTTTTACAATTTTGATGTGTTTGCTTCAGCTCTTTCAGGGGAAAAGTTTTGCAGGCTGTGGTGCCCTCAGAATAGGGTCTGCCTCTTTTTTTTTCCCCTCCCGTTATTCATTCAGTGTCCTCTGGAGCTTGGGTATAGTTTTCCCAACAGTAAGAAATGAAGTCATAGACTCTCCCTTCCTTATGGAAGGAAAACATAATTTATGCTTATCAGATAAATTCCTTTCCTTCCTGGCAGGAAGAGTCCACGACCCTGCCCGTAATGTATGTTTTTGATGGCCGGCTCCCTTTTTATATTTCTTCTGGCACCTTTTATGCCCTGATGTTTCTCCCACTTTTCCTTGTTCCCTCGGCAGAATGACTGGGGGATAGGGGAAGTGTGAGGGATATTTAAGCCTTTGGCTGGGGTGTCTTTGCCTCCTCCTGGTGGCCAGGTGTTGTATTTCCCAACAGTAATGATTGAGGTTGTGGACTCTCCCTGCCAGGAAAGAAAGGAATCTATCTGGTATGCATAAATTATGTTTCTCTTGTTAAGTGTGTTCAGTCCACGGGTCATCCATTACTTATGGGATATATTCTCCTTCCCAACAGGAAGTTGCAAGAGGATCACCCAAGCAGAGCTGCTATATAGCTCCTCCCCTCACATGTCATACCCAGTCATTCTCTTGCAACTCTCAACAAAGAAGGAGGTCGTGAGAGGAGTTAGGAGTTTTTTACTTAATTATTCTTCAATCAAAAGTTTGTTATTTTAAATGGCACCGGAGTGTGCTATTTTTTCTCTCAGGCAGTATTTAGAAGAAGAATCTGCCTGCGTTTTCTATGATCTTAGCAGACGTAACTAAGATCCACTGGCTGTTCTCGCACATTCTGAGGAGTGGGGTAACTTCAGAAAAGGGAATAGCATGCGGGGTCCCCTGCAAATGAGGTATGTGCAGTAAAATATTTTCTAGGAATGGAATTGACTAAGAAAACACTGCCGATACCCATATGATGTAAGTACAGCCTAAAATGCAGTAGTAGCGACTGGTATCAGGCTGGTAAATGTATGCACAGTAGAGTTATTTTCTAGGGAATAGAATTTGACTGAAAAAAATACTGTTAATACTGAAATAATGTATGAGCCTTAACTGCAGTAGAAGCGACTGGTAGCAGGCTTAGTGATAACTTTACACAACATCTGAAATGTTGTTTTTTAAAACGTTTACTGGCATGTTAATCGTTTTGTGAGGTACTTTGGGGATAAATCTCTTGGGGCATGATTTTTTCCACATGGCTAACGTATATTTCTGCATAGAAACCGTTATAGCTGGTCTCCCACTGTTGTAATATGAGTGGGAGGGGCTTTTTGTTAGCGCCTTGTTGCGCAGTTAAAATTCAATCATAGTCTTCCTGTTTCTTCCTCCTTGATCCAGGACGTCTCCAGAGAGCTCAGGGGTCTTCAAAATTTATATTTGAGGGAGGTAATCAGTCACAGCAGACCTGTGACAGTGTGTTTGACTGTGATAAAAACGTTAACTGTTAAATTGATTATCCGTTTTTGGGTATTAAGGGGTTAATCATCCTTTTGCTAGTGGGTGCAATCCTCTGCTAATTTCATACATTTAATGTAAAGATTTGGTTGCTATAACTGAATTAGTTAATTGTTATTTCAACTGTAATTGTCTTTTTGTGTTTTTAAAAGCGCAGCAGCGTTTTTACATTGCTTGAAAATTTTCTGAAAGTAATTTCCAAGCTTGCTAGCCTCATTGCTAGTCTGTTTAAACATGTCTGATACAGATGAATCTGCTTGTTCATTATGTTTAAAAGCCAATGTGGAGCCCAATAGAAATATGTGTACCAATTGTATTGATATTACTTTAAATAAAGGTCAGTCTTTACCGGTAAAGAAATTATCACCAGACATCGAGGGGGAAGTTATGCCGCCTAACTCTCCTCACGTGTCAGTACCTGCGCCTCCCGCTCAGGAGGTGCGTGATGTTGTGGCGACAAGTACATCAAGGCCCTTACAAATCACTTTGCAAGATATGGCTAATGTTATGAAAGAAGTATTATCTAATTTGCCTGAGTTAAGAGGTAAGCGCGATAGCTCTGGGTTAAGGACAGAGCGCGCTGATGACACGAGAGCCATGTCCGATACTGCGTCACAATTTGCAGAACATGAGGACGGAGAGCTTCATTCTGTGGGTGACGGATCTGATCCAGGGAGACCGGATTCAGAAATTTCAAATTTTAAATTTAAGCTTGAGAACCTCCGTGTATTGCTAGGGGAGGTGTTAGCGGCTCTGAATGATTGTGACACGGTCGCAATCCCAGAGAAGTTATGTAGGCTGGATAAATACTATGCGGTGCCAGTGTGTACTGACGTTTTTCCTATACCTAAAAGGCTTACAGAGATTATTAGCAAGGAGTGGGATAGACCCGGTGTGCCCTTTTCCCCTCCTCCGATATTTAGAAAAATGTTCCCAATAGACGCTACCACACGAGACTTATGGCAGACGGTCCCTAAGGTGGAGGGAGCAGTTTCTACTTTAGCTAAGCGCACCACTATCCCGGTGGAGGATAGTTGTGCTTTCTCAGATCCAATGGATAAAAAATTAGAAGGTTACCTTAAGAAAATGTTTGTTCAACAAGGTTTTATATTACTGCCCCTTGCATGCATTGCACCCGTCACTGCTGCGGCGGCTTTCTGGTTTGAGTCTCTAGAAGAGGCTATTCGCACAGCACCATTGGATGAGATCATGAACAAGCTTAAAGCACTTAAGCTAGCTAATGCATTTGTTTCTGACGCCGTTGTGCACTTAACCAAACTAACGGCTAAGAACTCCGGATTTGCCATCCAGGCTCGCAGAGCGCTATGGCTTAAATCCTGGTCAGCAGATGTGACTTCTAAATATAAATTGCTTAATATTCCTTTCAAAGGGCAAACCTTATTCGGGCCCGGCTTGAAAGAAATTATTGCTGACATTACTGGAGGTAAGGGTCACTCCCTTCCTCAGGATAGGGCCAAATCAAAGGCCAAACAGTCTAATTTCCGTGCCTTTCGTAATTTCAAGGCAGGAGCAGCATCAACTCCCTCCGCTCCAAAACAGGAAGGACTGCTGCTCGTTACAGACAGGGTTGGAAAAGCAACCAATCCTTGAACAAGGGCAAGCAGGCCAGAAAGCCTACTTCTGCCCCTAAGACAGCATAAGGGAAGGGTCCCCCTATCCGGAAACGGATCTAGTGGGGGGCAGACTCTCTCTCTTCGCCCAGGCTTGGGCAAGAGATGTCCAGGATCCCTGGACGTTGGAGATCATATCTCAGGGATACCTTCTGGACTTCAAAGCTTCTCCTCCACAAGGGAGATTTCATCTGTCAAGGTTATCAACAAACCTAATAAAGAAAGAGGCATTTCTACAATGTGTAAAAGACCTCTTAGTAATGGGAGTGATCCACCCAGTTCCGCGAACGGAACAAGGGCAAGGGTTTTACTCAAATCTGTTTGTGGTTCCCAAAAAAGAGGGAACCTTCAGACCAATCTTGGACCTAAAGATCTTAAACAAGTTCCTAAGGGTTCCATCGTTCAAAATGGAAACTATTCGAACCATCCTACCCATGATCCAAGAGGGTCAGTATATGACCACAGTGGACTTAAAGGATGCCTACCTTCACATACCGATTCACAAAGATCATTATCGGTACCTAAGGTTTGCCTTTCTAGACAGGCATTACCAGTTTGTAGCTCTTCCCTTCAGGTTAGCTACGGCCCCGAGAATTTTTACAAAGGTTCTGGGCTCACTTCTGGCGGTATTAAGACCGCGAGGCATAGCGGTGGCTCCGTACCTAGACGACATTCTGATACAAGCGTCGAGTTTTCAAAATGCAAAGTCTCATACAGAGATAGTTCTTGCATTTCCGAGGTCGCATGGGTGGAAAGTGAACGTGGAAAAGAGTTCTCTGTTACCACTCACAAGGGTTCCTTTTCTAGGGACTCTGATAGATTCTGTAGAGATGAAGATTTACCTGACGGAGTCCAGGTTATCAAAGATTCTAAATGCTTGCCGTGTCCTTCATTCCATTCCAAGGCCATCAGTAGCTCAGTGCATGGAAGTAATCGGCTTAATGGTCGCGGCAATGGACATAGTGCCATTTGCGCGCCTGCATCTCAGACCGCTGCAATTATGCATGCTAAGTCAGTGGAATGGGGATTATTCAGATCTGTCCCCTCTACTGAATCTGGACCAGGAGACCAGAGATTCTCTTCTCTGGTGGTTGTCTCGGGTTCATCTGTCCAAAGGAATGACTTTTCGCAGGCCAGATTGGACGATTGTAACAACAGATGCCAGCCTACTAGGCTGGGGCGCAGTCTGGAACTCCCTGAAGGCTCAGGGATCGTGGACTCAGGAGGAGAAACTCCTCCCAATAAATATTCTGAAATTAAGAGCAATATTCAATGCTCTTCTAGCTTGGCCTCAGTTAGCAACACTGAGGTTCATCAGATTTCAGTCGGACAACATCACGACTGTGGCTTACATCAACCATCAAGGGGGAACCAGGAGTTCCCTAGCGATGTTAGAAGTCTCCAAGATAATTCGCTGGGCAGAGTCTCACTCTTGCCACCTGTCAGCGATCCACATCCCAGGCGTGGAGAACTGGGAGGCGGACTTTCTAAGTCGCCAGACTTTTCATCCGGGGGAGTGGGAACTTCATCCGGAGGTCTTTGCTCAACTGATTCAATCCAGAACTGGATCTCATGGCGTCTCGCCAAAACGCCAAGCTTCCTTGTTACGGATCCAGATCCAGGGACCCGGGAGCGGTGCTGATAGATGCTCTAGCAGCCCCTTGGGGTTTCAAGATGGCTTATGTGTTTCCTCCGTTTCCGTTGCTGCCTCGATTGATTGCCAGGATCAAACAGGAGAGAGCATCAGTGATTTTGATAGTGCCTGCGTGGCCACGCAGGACCTGGTATGCAGACCTAGTGGACATGTCGTCCTGTCCACCATGGTCTCTGCCTCTGAGGCAGGACCTTCTAATTCAGGGTCCTTTCAACCATCCAAGCCTAATTTCTCTGAGGCTGACTGCATGGAGATTGAACGCTTGATTCTATCAAAGCGTGGTTTCTCGGAGTCGGTTATTGATACATTAATACAGGCTCGGAAACCTGTTACCAGAAAATTTACCATAAGATATGGCGTAAATATTTATATTGGTGTGAATCCAAGAGTTACTCATGGAGTAAGGTCAGGATTCCTAGGATATTGTCTTTTCTACAAGAGGGTTAAGAAAAGGGTTTATCTGCTAGTTCGTTAAAGGGACAGATTTCTGCTCTGTCTATTCTTTTACACAAACGTCTGGCAGAAGTTCCAGACGTTCAGGCTTTTTGTCAGGCTTTAGCTAGGATTAAGCCTGTGTTTAAGACTGTTGCTCCGCCGTGGAGCTTAAACTTAGTTCTTAAAGTTCTTCAAGGTGTTCCGTTTGAACCCCTTCATTCCATTGATATTAAGCTGTTATCTTGGAAAGTTCTGTTTTTGATGGCTATTTCCTTGGCTCGAAGAGTCTCTGAGTTATCTGCCTTACATTGGGATTCTCCTTATCTGATTTTTCATTCAGACAAGGTAGTTCTGCGTACTAAACCTGGGTTTTACCTAAGGTAGTTTCTAACAGGAATATCAATCAAGAGATTGTTGTTCCATCATTATGTCCTAATCCTTCTTCAAAGAAGGAACGTCTTTTGCATAATCTGGATGTAGTCCGTGCCCTGAAGTTCTACTTACAGGCAACTAAAGATTTTCGGCAAACTTCTTCTCTGTTTGTCGTTTTTTCTGGACAGAGGAGAGGTCAAAAGGCTTCGGCCACCTCTCTCTCTTTTTGGCTTTGTAGCATAATACGTTTAGCCTATGAGACTGCTGGACAGCAGCCCCCTGAAAGAATTACAGCTCATTCCACTAGAGCTGTGGCTTCCACCTGGGCCTTTAAGAATGAGGCCTCTGTTGAACAGATTTGCAAGGCTGCAACTTGGTCTTCACTTCATACCTTTTCAAAATTTTACAAATTTGACACTTTTGCTTCTTCTGAGGCTGTTTTTGGGAGAAAGGTTCTACAGGCAGTGGTTCCTTCTGTTTAATGTTCCTGCCTTGTCCCTCCCATCATCCGTGTACTTTAGCTTTGGTATTGGTATCCCATAAGTAATGGATGACCCGTGGACTGAACACACTTAACAAGAGAAAACATAATTTATGCTTACCTGATAAGTTCAGTCCACGGCCCGCCCTGTCTTTTTGAGGCAGTTCTAAATTTCAATTAAAACTCCAGTCACCACTGCACACTATAGTTTCTCCTTTCTCGTCTTGTTTCGGTCGAATGACTGGATATGACATGTGAGGGGAGGAGCTATATAGCAGCTCTGCTTGGGTGATCCTCTTGCAACTTCCTGTTGGGAAGGAGAATATATCCCATAAGTAATGGATGACCCGTGGACTGAACACACTTAACAAGAGAAATAAATTTATCAGGTAAGCATAAATTATGTTTTTTGTCCTTTCTCTGTTCTCTTTCTCCCTTTCTCTTTGTTTTTCTCAGTCTTTTCACTCTGTTTTCTGCCGCCACCTTCTATCTTTCTCTATTTTCATTTTTTTTCCTCTACCCCCTCTGTCTTTCTCTGTCCTCTCCTCTCACTTTTCTCCCGCCCCTCTTTGTCTTTTTTCTTCTCTTTTCTCTCTCTCTTTTCAAATAATTAATCTTAAAGTTTTTTTTCAGACTTATTTTTATAAATAATAGCGGTTAAGCTAAGTAGAGTGACAAATCCTCCTTGATAAAAGAGCCTAATGTTATATTAATATTATATACTGGCATTACTCATATATCAATGCTGTTACCATGGATGTGATAATAATTGCAAGTAGATTACGTTAAGTGGCCGCAGTGTGTTTCTAGTCTACAGAAAACGGTAAAGCAATTTAGCGGACTTACATCATGTTTAATGGTGATCTTCTGCCTTTTTTTATATAGGGGTGTGTACTCGGGAACCCCCATTTTATATTATCACTGAGTTCATGACTTATGGGAACCTTCTGGATTATCTGCGTGAGTGCAACAGGCAGGAAGTCACGGCGGTGGTGCTATTGCATATGGCAACTCAGATCTCATCCGCTATGGAATACCTAGAGAAGAAAAACTTCATTCACAGGTGGGGACTAGTTGTGCAGTTAAAGGGACGTTAAACAGTAAATACACGCTAGACATAATGATTTATTCAAAGCAAAGTTCATCCGCCTTAGAATAGTATGTAGCTGTATTTTTACCATTATATTAGTTGTATAAACATTGATGATGTTAGTGTAAAATTTTGATTTTATAAAGTAATGGGAGCCGCCATGTTTGAGCTAGTTTTCTATTTATCTCTGTCTTCTGTGGAGAACAATTAGGGACGAATATTAACCATACAATAAAGTAGAGTTTGTGTAAAGAAGGATGTATGGAAACCCAGACAACCTTGTTTGTATTCGTCTATTTTATTGCCTGTTTTATATTTGTCTCTATTTTTTGCAGCAGAACAGTAAGATTAGCTTAAAACTTAAGTTTAGACATGGTGACACCCATTACTTTATAGAGATTCATTGAAATTTTTAAAAAAAACAACAGTTTTCTAAGTTAAATTACAGGAAAAAGGGACAAAATAAATAATGAAAGTATATTACAAAGTTTTTTTAACTATACATAATTTAAAATTTTTTATTACACTCTCATACTGTTTAATATCCCTTTGTCTCTATGTCCCATGTTTGTGCTTTGTGTGACAGCAAATGGGAACTCTGAAAGTTATTTTTATTAATATGAGACTGCATTTAGTTACCATAAAAAGCTTCTGTAGGCTTGACATAAAGGCACAGGTAATATTTATATGTAAATGGGGTATTATCCCCAGTACGGATGCTAATAACCGGTACAAACGCTAATAAACGGTATGAACGCTAATAACTAGTACAAACGCTAATCAATACAGACACTAGTAACCAGTACTAACGCTAATAATCAGTACAGACGCTAATAACTGGTATAAACGCTAATCAGTACAGACGCTAATAACAGTACTAACGCTAATAACCAGTACAAACACTAATAATCGGTATTAACGCCAATAACAAGTATTGACGCTAATAACCAATACAAATGCTAAAAAGCAGTACAGACGCCAATATTCGGTACAAACACTAATAACGGGTACAGACGCTAATAACGGGTACAGACGCTAATAACAAGTACAAACGCTAATTAGTACAGACACTAATAACCAGTACAAACGCTAATAATCAGTACAGATACTAATAACCAGTACAAACGCTAATAACCGGTATAAACGCTAATAACTAGTATAGACGCTAATAACTAGTATAGACGCTAATAACTAGTACAGACGCTAATAACTAGTACAGACGCTAATCAGTACAACCGCTAATCAGTACAGACGCTTATAATCAGTACAGATGCTAATAATCAGTACAGATGCTAATAATCGTTAATAAGGCCAATTACCAGTACAGACCCTAATAACCGATACAAATGCTAAAAAGCAGTACAGACACAATATCTGGTACAGACGCTAATAGCCGGTACAAGCGCTAATAACCGGTACGGACACTAATAACCAGTACAAACGCTAATAACCGGTACAGACCTTAATAACCAGTACAGATTCTGACAACCGGTACAGACGTTAAAAAACGGTATATATGCTAATAACCAGTACAAACGATAATCCGTACAGATGCTAATAACCAATACTAACATCAAAGTATAGTTACCATTTGCTTGCTGATGATGAACATTTAATTAGAAATGGGCTTTAAACGTACAATGAACACTTTGAGATTATAATATAAAATACATAATTACACACAGTAAACAAATTTATAATATGTTTTTATTATTATTATTATTATTTTGCCTTCTTTTCCTGTAATTCAAGTCTGAAAATTGTGGGTATTCCAGTCCTGAAAACTGAGAGAGGACATTTGCCGTATATCTCTCCCTAATATGCAGTTTGTTATCTTACCATTTCCGCTGAAACCAAACAATGGGGATTTTGTTAACATAATGACAGTAACAAGTCTGGTCAATTCCAGACTCAAGTCCATATTTTTTCCTTTAAATTAAGATGGTGCTGGGTGGAGTTTTACCATTGAAGAACAAGATGTTAATCTGTTCTAATAGCATTCATACTCTGCTGCAGTAATTATTACAAGGTGTCTTCTGTCCCTTTTAACACTGATGTAAATCTTTTTACTAAGCACTAAAAATTATCTGGATCTAGCAGAAAATGCCATTATTACAGTTCCTTTGTGGAGCATTCACGTGACTTCAATTCTAGTTTTTTTGCAAGGCCATGATTAAGGTCATGATGTTGTTCTTATTCGTAGTTATGCAAAGCTGTGCTCACTCATCATCACGATTTCGGTCACTCAGACCATAGATATCTACTGTACTATATTCATCATCTTTATTTGCAAAAGTTTAATTGTTACCTGTGTTACATATCCGCTGCCGCTCACTGTCCAACACTGACGACTCAGTAGTATTTAATGAAACATCGGCAATCAGGACCAAAAGTAACTTATAATTCTAATTTTTAATGCCAATGTCTTAACTTCCGCTTTTAGAGGTTAAGAGTAATTCTAGGAATGAAATCTAAACTAAATGCTTTTAGAGAGCAGTTATTTGTATATCTCTTCATATGATATCTTTTATACTGTGACTGCCACATATAAACCTTAGCACATAGGTAAAGAGGAAGAACACTAACAGGGAGCTGGTGTGTACCGATGTAATACAGAGCCAAGCATAGTCTTATAGAATATATTCAGTAAAACAAAAGAACATTGCGCACTTACAGGCCTGCATTGCACAATGACTCCTTGTCAACTTTAGAAGCATCCCCTGGGTTTACTTGCAGAGAAGTTCGTTCTCTCCGGCATCAAGGTGACAAGTGTTTTGAACCATTTTGTCAGTATATCTGCAAGGCATTTGTAGCTGTTGGATCTTGTGCACTTGTTGGTTATTCCTTTTTTTGGAATAGTAAGTTAACTTGCGTGTGTGGCTCTTTCTGCATATTTATGTATTTCCTTATTGCATGCTTTTTTCTTTATTTTTCTTTTGAATCACACATACCAACAATATTATGAGTTCATATGAGACCAGGCACACAGCAGGTTAAAATATGTTTCTTACACTCAAAGCTGAACTTTAAAACTTATAAGAGCATTATTTTTGAGGTATAAAAATATAAATAAATAAATAAAAACGGCACAACAACATTAGCAGCTGTGGTAGAGTTAGAGATTGGTCTAACATAGCATTCTGAGCTGGCAACAAATACATTCTACCAGAATAACTCTAGGGCTAAATATTTTATGCTGCATGCCAGTTTGAAGACACAACGCTATCCATAAAAAAAAAACTGTATTTCTAGGGTTTTAACAGTAGGAGTTGCTAAATACCAGTTGCCTTGGCATTCACACTCTTTCAGATTTCCCTTAAAAATGGGGTTAATTCCATCCTTTCCAATATTTGCGCTCTGTATTTGAAGAAGAACTGGGCTTGGTTAATTGATAAACTTAGGTGGTAGTCTTATCAGAAGAAGAACTGGACTTGGTGGAGTGATAAACTTAGGTAGTAGGCTTCTCTAAAGAATTAGCCTTGGTGGAGTGATAAACTTAGGTGGTAGGCTTTTCTGAAGATGAATTGGGCTTGGTTGAGTGATAAACATAGGTGGTAGGCTTGTTTGAAGAACAATTAGACTTGGTTGAGTGATAAACTTAGATGGTAGGCTTTTTTTGAAGTCAAATTGTACTTGGTTAAGTGATGAACGTATGTGGTAGACTTCTTTGAAGAAGAATTGTACTTAGTTGAATGATAAACATAAGTGGTAGGCTTCTCTGAAGAATTGGGTATTGCAGTAGAATTTAAAGCCGAGAATGTTCGAAGAGTGTTTGTGATATATTGGGATGCGTTTTGTGGGGACTTTAAAGGTAAGAGTGAGAATTTTGAATTTGACCTTGTAGGATAGTGGAAGCCAGTGTAGCAACTGGCACAGAGGAGGGGCAGTGGGGTGAGGTGGATAAGCTTGGCAGAATCATTTAGGACAAATTCAAGTGGAGACAGGTCGTTGAGAGAAACTAATTAGAAGACTTTTGCAGTAGTCAAGATGTTATCAGTGAATGGACCAGACATTCTGTTGCCTTGAGAGGAGAATGGACAAATGTTGGTATTGTTGCACAAATTGAAGCAGCAGGATTTGGTGATAGGTTGGATGTGGATGGGAAGTGTCCTGATTTAATGTTAGATAAAACCTTCCACTGGTGGATATATTAATCCTTTAGCCACTAAATTCTGTCTCTGCATTGTGGCTTACCAATCTCATCCAGGTACTATTTGCAGCATTGTGTTCCTTCATGATCAGACAAATCTCACCAGTCTGACATAAAATCACCTTCCCAAGGAACCTGTTGGGAACTTAACCCTAGACTACTGCTCTTTCTGGCAGTCAGTATGATTTAGTCATTGTGGCTACAAAGGGGTTAACACATCCATCACTAACCTTTGTTTGATTTTGACATTTACAAAAAAGAATTTATCTGCATTGTCTGCAGAAACGGTATCTGTGCTTTAAACATCTCTGTCACGAAACAGTTGTGTTCTATGACCTTTAACTGGATGGCAATTAGCTCTGATTTTCACATTCCGTGGCCTTGAATGTAATCTCCTAGCAATTTAATGAGTGATTTTAGCCCCAATGAGGCTGCTTTGCAGTCCCGTACGTACATCTCATTTCTCTGCGTATTTGTTTTCCAAGTGATATAAGGGTAGATACATAGTTTGTTTGTTTTTGTCATTAATGTTACCGAGAAGTGTTCTGATGAAGTGGAATTGCTGAATGTTTTTGTATGCTTAGGCTGCCAGTTACAGTAATTATTTAGTATTCTATTAAATGTTAGCTACACTGATCGCTCATCTTGTTCCGGTATTAGTAGCATTTTTACAGGAACAATAGGAATGTTTTGTTTCGTTGTACAAACATTGTACTGCTTTTAAATGTATAAAATAATAATGTATTAAACGGTGACTGCTACATCCATTAAATTTAAACCCACAGGGACCTTGCAGCAAGGAACTGCCTCGTAGGGGAAAACCACTTGGTTAAAGTGGCTGATTTTGGACTGAGTCGCTTGATGACTGGGGATACTTACACCGCTCACGCCGGGGCTAAGTTCCCCATCAAATGGACTGCGCCAGAAAGCCTTGCTTACAACAAGTTCTCCATCAAGTCGGATGTCTGGGGTAATGCAGTGAATGCCTTTTGTCTTTATTAATATTCATTACAGAAATAAAACTATATCAGATCTTAAATTGACATGAAAGTGCCAAACAAAATAACCTAATGTGCTAGAGAACATTATTATTACACTTTTGTTTGCATATAACTATGTGTTTAACTCCTGCAAAAGAATTAAGCTCAATCGAAAGTCAGCTCCACAGCAGCAATACTGGAGGTATATATGTGCGTAATGCATTGCTGCTCCTGAGTATGCCACCTAGGTATGCTTTTCAACTAAGGATACAAAGAAAAGCCAATGAAATTGTATTCTGAAAGCACATTAAAATTGCGTGTTCTATCTGATCCATGAAAGTTGAATATTTCCCAGGAATTGGGGCTCCTGTAATGTTTTTATTGCATACTAATGGCCAGATTACGAGTTTTGCGTTAGGAGCTATGCGGTGCTACCGAGCTGTTTTTTTCTCACCGCTCACTTATCTGCTGCGCTGGTATTACAGGTTTTTACAAACCCGGCGTTAAAAGACAAGAAGTGAGCGTAGAGCAAAATTGTGCTCCTTACCGCACTCCAATACCATCGCTGCTTAAGTCAGCGGTGAGCTGGTCATACGTGCTTGTGCACAATTTCCCCATAGGAATCAACGGGATGAGCCGGCTGAGAAAAAGTCTAACACCTACAAAAAAGCAGTGTAAAATTCAGTAATGCAGCCCCATTGATTCCTATGGGGAAACTAAAGATATGTTTACACCTAACACCCTAACATGAACCCCGAGTCTAAATACCCCTAATCTTACACTTATTAACCCCTAATCTGCCGCCCCCGATATCGTCGCTACCTACATTATATTTATTAACCCCTAATCTACCGCTCCGAACATCGCCGCCACCTACATTATACTTATTAACCCCTAATCTGCCGCCCCCGACATCGTCGCCACCTACATTATATTTATTAACCACTAATCTACCGCTCCGAACATCGCCGCCACCTACATTATACTTATTAACCCCTAATCTGCTGCCCCCAACATCACCGACACCTGCTGGGGGCAGCAGATTAGGGGTTAATAAATGTAGGTAGGTGGCGGCGATGTTAGGGACGGCAGATTAGGGGTTATAATATTTAAATAGTTTTTGCGCGGCGGGAGTGCGGCGGTTTAGGGGTTAATATGTTTATTATAGTGGCGGCGACGTTGGTGGCGGCAGATTAGGGGTCAATAAATGTAGGTAGGTGGCGGCGACATTGGGGGAGGGAGATTAGGGGTTAATAAATATAATGTTGGGGGCAGCAGATTAAGGGTTAAGTATAATGTAGGTGGCAGCGGTGTCCGGAGCGGCAGATTAGGGGTTAATAAGAATAATGTAGGTGGCGGCGATGTTAGGGACAGCAGATTAGGGGTTAATATAATTTAACTAGTGTTTGCGAGGCTGGAGTGCCGCGGGTTAGGGGTTAATATGTTTATTCTAGTGGCGGCGATGTCCGGAGCGGCAGATTAGGGGTTAAAAAATGTATTATAGTGTTTGAGATGCGGGAGGGCCTCGGTTTAGGGGTTAATAGGTAGTTTATGGGTGTTAGTGTACTTTTAAGCACTTTAGTTATGAGTTTTATGCTACGCTTTGTATCATAAAACTCTTAACTACTGACTTTAGAATGCGTTACGGATCTTGGAGGTAGAGGGTGTACCGCTCACTTTTTGGCCTCCCAGGACAGACTCGTAATACCAGTGCTATGGAAGTCCCATAGAAAAAAGACTTTACAAAGTCTACGTAAGTCATTTTGTGCTAAGGTCAAAGAAGTGTACAGTGCCCCTAAAACTGCAAGACTCGTAATAGCAGCGGTAGTGAAAAAGCAGCGTTCGGACCTCTTGACGCTGCTTTTTCAGCCTAACGCACAACTTGTAATCTATCCGTAACTGTTTTATTATTTTGTGACCTGCAGCTTCGGCATAAAACTTTTTGGTTCTTAAATGGAAATAGATTTTTCCTTAAAGAGACATGAAACCCATTTTTTTTTTCTTTCATGATTCAGACAGAGCATACAGTTTTAAACAACTTTCCAATTTACGTCTTTTATCTAATCTGCTTCATTCTTTTGATATCCTTTGTTGACTAGTATGTCTAAATATGCTCAGTAGCTGCTGATTGTGACTTCAAATAGATGCATCATGTTATTGGTTTACCCATGTGTATTGCTATTTCTTTAACAAAGGATACCTAAAGAATGAAGGAAATTATATAATAGAGGTAAATTGGAATGTTGTTTAAAATTGTATTCTCTATCTGATTCATGAAAGAAAATTTGTGGGTTTCATGTCCCTTTAATGTTTCTAATGGCTTGTTATACCAGCTGCAGAGTATTAAATGTATGAGAAATTGCTACTTTATATTTATTTTGTATGCAAAATAGCTGATTTTGCTATTTGACACTACAACCCATCAAATGAGTTGAGCTTGCAGGGATATCAGATTTCCTTATTTTTTCAAAAGGCAAACTTTGCTTTACTTCTCCAAAGGGCTTTCCCTGCATATCTGAACGTGAAGGATAGACATGCCAAGTGCAATATAGCACTGCATGACATGACAGTTCTGCTGTATTTACTCTTTGTCCTTTCTATTTTATACTTTACACTTCAGATTCAATTTTATTACATTTAAACTTTGCACTTTCTTTTTTGTATTTTTTTGTATACAGCATTGTATTTAGGATTGTGGTTTTACAAATTCTGATTATTCTTTCACAATTTCTGTGTATCTTTTACAAATTAGATTGTACTTTGCATGTCTTTTATTTAAATTAAAAACTGAAAAACTGTCAGCTTCAGTTTCCCAGAGAGCACAATTACTTTCTATGAGCCAGATAATCAAACATTATCTAGTTTGGAGAGATATTATAGTAAATACATATCAGGGGCAGAACTCACTGAATATTCTAAGTAAAGGGGAGGAACCTGGAAACCCTAGAGAGATGAGAGATGCCTTCCATGGAATGTAATGAAGCTCTCTGGGATACAAAGTGCAATGAATTTTGTAAAAGATACACAGAAATATACAAAGTATGTTCCTAAGTTATTAAAGTAATACAGACATTTTCAAAGCATAATCAGAATGTGTAAAATCAGTGCTATATCAAAATTTAAATGTATTAAAATACAAATGAGAAAGTGCAGTGCTTAAATACATTAATACTGAAAGAACCCAATCTGAAATGTATAGTAATATAAAATACAAAGCACAAAGTTTAGGTGTAACACAATTTTCATATCACACAGCACTGGGCTAATCTCACATACATAAATGAGAGAGATCTCATCATGCTGGAGATTTCCACCCTTTTTCTTTTGAAAATTCAGTGACTCCAGCCCCTGTGAAGTCTGAACTAAAATTTCTCTCTCCAAGCTGGAGAATCTTTGACTATCGGGACCTTAGAGAGAACAATTGAAAAATTAACATTTTATTTCTTAACTCTCCTACCACCCACTGGGAGTGTAATTTATTCTGCTGGCTATGTTTGCATAGCTTTTCTGTAGCCTATACTTAAGTATTGAAACTTTCAATGTAGGCAGAATACAACTATTGAAAAAGCCAAAAAGGATAGAAAGGATATATTTGTAAACAAATAATACACTCCAGAAGGCTAAATGGAGCATTGGGAACAAATTAAAGGGGAGAAAAAATTAGGGTAAACTGTCCTTTAAATGTCCTATGCCTTCTTGCATTAGTACATTGCTGCTGTGTATGTAATGTTTTATATATGCTTAATATATACACACATTACAGAAGATCCGCTTACAAAACATATATTAAAAGCATTCACTGTAATTCTATTAGTAACATTTGCATTGTATTGTCATACAATCGCATACCCCCTTTGAAAATTAGTATGTTTACCTTATCTCCTCATCAGTTAGCCAAATATATAAATTATATCAAGCAAGTGTTATGTAGCATGATGCAGGGTCAAGTTTTAAAACCTGCATCATCTCTGGAGGGGGCAGGGGGTAAAACAGACAAAAATGAATAATCAAAGTGTTTTTTCGTTTTACTGCACAAAATTATATGAAGAATAACATTTTTAGTTAAATGTCCCTTTAAAAATGTTAGCTGTATGATACATTTGTCATTTCTGCATGCTGATTGCGTTGCACTTTTATTTTAATTTTCGTTTTCAGCGTTTGGTGTCCTACTTTGGGAAATCGCGACCTATGGCATGTCTCCATATCCTGGAATTGATCTTTCACAAGTTTATGAGCTACTTGAGAAAGATTATCGCATGGACCGACCGGAAGGATGTCCAGAAAAAGTATATGAACTGATGAGGGCATGTATGTTCACTCACAACTGTTTTTTTATTCAATGACCAGTTCTATTCCTGCAGCAGATTTGGGGATGTTGAAGAGAAACTCACAAATTTAAGATGTTTTGTCGATATTAGCGACATACAGATATTTATTCTAAAATGATGATCATACTTTATTATTGGGAAACTTGTAGACCTGGGGCTGTATTCGATCTTCAGCCTTTTATTCTAGGAACATGTCACATTTTTTGTTTACTTACAGAAAATAAATATCTTCCCCATTACCCCATTAAAAAAACTGTACTTCTTTACTAATACTTTAAAGGGGGCCCTTTTGGATATTTTGGGGCCTATTCAGTTCTTTGAATGTAAATGGTTGCACGGTAAACCGTTTCAGTTCCATGTATTTGTTATATTGTGTTGTCTTCACAGGCTGGCAGTGGAGTCCTGGAGAAAGACCAACATTTGCAGAAATCCATCAAGATTTTGAAACCATGTTCCAAGAGTCTAGTATATCCGATGGTAAGGTTATGAATGGAACTAGTAGAGAAATACTCTTACTGATCACTAATTTAAGAACAGTATAAAGTGAAAATGGGTCCAGCTATGTGGATGAGGGCTATGCTCTCTCCTGTTTGTAGCTCACGTTAGTATTACCTTAGTTTATTTGTGTGTATTGGCATCCTTGGGGGGAGGGGTGCATCCACCCCCACTTTCAGTACAAACTGCAGAAAAAAAGACAATTGAATGTCCATTTTTTATTTGTTTGTTTGTTTTTTCTTTTAATCTCCTTAATGTAGCTCAGTATTCTGGGAATTACTTAGCATTCTGGAATGTTGTAGTTCACTGTTTCACTCTCAATATTGTGCCACTGCAGTTCTAGACTCTAATTCTCAGCATTCTGAAAGGTAGAAAGTTTTGCATAAGGTCATGCCCCCTTCTCCATGCTGTGTGAGTATGTCCCAAGCAGTGAATTCACTGTGTGTATGTGCCCCTTGCACACACACCGGGGAAGGCAGCTTGGGAGTATTGTCTCACCCTTACACAGGTAGGGGAATGTACTGTGTAGCAGTCATCTTAAACTTTGCACTATCACCTCCCTGTTATATATTTATTTTTACGGTCAGACGCTCTGCACTATTGCTAGTGTGTGTGAGTGGGGGTGTGCGCTGTGTCACTTATGTAAAACTCTGCACCATTACCTCTCTATATAACACCATAATAAGGTATCTCATTAATGGCAATATGCTCTGAGTTAACACCTCTCCTACTCACAAACTGGAATAGTTGGTTAAATGTTTCGCCTATAACACAGATCATAGAGAAATGTACATTTCTTTCTAATGACACGGTGAGTCCACGGATCATCTAATTACTATTGGGAATATCACTCCTGCCGAGCAGGAGGCGGCAAAGAGCACCACAGCAAAGCTGTTAAATATCACCTCCCTTCCCTCCAACCCCAGTCATTCTCTTTGCCTATGTTAGAGCAAGGAAGTGGTAAAGTTTAGGTGTTAGAAAGAAGATTCTTCAATCAAGATTTTATTATTTTTTAGCAGTGCAAGATTGTACTGCTTTGTCCTATGGTGTAGCCGTAGTCCATATCAGTCTCTTCAGTAGAGCAGTGGTGGCTTTCAAGCAATGGGAACTTGTGGGGTACAATTCTCACTGCGCATCCCATGTATTTAATGCTGCTATAATCGTGCAAGCCATGTGAGGGAAAACTGGCCTTCTCAAACCTAGTGAGCTGCCATGCTGCCTGGCAGAAGTCTAAAGGTAAGTGCTAACTTTAATTTTTCTGGGACAGATTACAGAAAATAGAAGGATGGCACTTTACATCATAGTTGTGGGACAAGAGACATTCACCTATGTTTGGGGTATAATTTATTGGCAGCAATAGCAGGCACTGGGGATGAGGAGAGATGGCTCAGAGGTGGTTTTTTAATTATTTCTTACTCACTGCGGCTTGGGTAATATTTTTAGCCGATCGGGAGGTTAACGTTAGAATGCCCACGATGGGCGAGGTAAGCTGAGGCGGCATTTTCTGTTGCAAGCCTTTTTCCCCCCACTTCCTGTGTTACGGAGCGGAGCTAGCTGCATCACAGTCATTAACTGAATATCGGTTACCGGTCTTCAATTCAGAAAGAATAGCAGTTGAGTCCGGATTTTCTAGCAGGATAGTCACTCCGTTTTCAGTCAGGCAGGTAAGCACCTCAGCAAAGCTAAGCTCAGGTGTAGAGGTTGTTAAAGTTTGAGTCAAATGAAAGAATTTGACCTGGACATATGCATCTGAATAGCACTTCTCTCCCCCCTTAATAAAGCAGTTTCATTTTAAAATTTAAAGGAACAGTAACGTTTTTTTTTTTAGGGGTATTTTCTAAATAAAATATGTTTAATTATTTATCCTGTTTATTAGTGAATAAAGATGGACCAAGAGGCCCTGCAGGATGTTACATGTACTTTATGTTTTAATGCTAATGTGGAACCACCAATCCCTTTTCTCCAACATAGGTGTGTCCGGTCCACGGCGTCATCCTTACTTGTGGGATATTCTCTTCCCCAACAGGAAATGGCAAAGAGCCCAGCAAAGCTGGTCATATGATCCCTCCTAGGCTCCGCCTACCCCAGTCATTCTCTTTGCCGTTGCACAGGCAACATCTCCACGGAGATGGCTAAGAGTTTTTTGGTGTTTAAATGTAGTTTTATTCTTCAATCAAGTGTTTGTTATTTTAAAATAGTGCTGGTATGTACTATTTATTCTGAAACAGAAAAGAGAAGAAGATTTCTGTTTGTGAGAGGAAGATGATTTTAGCAGACGTTACTAAAATCGATTGCTGTTTCCACACAGGACTGTTGAGATGAAGTAACTTCAGTTGGGGGAAGCAGTTGGCAGACTTTTCTGCCTGAGGTATGATGGCCACATTTCTAACACGACTTGGTAATGCTGGAAGGCTGTCATTTTCCCTATGGGGACCGGTAAGCCATTTTCTTAGATTAAGTAAAAGAATAAAGGCTTTATAAGGGCTTAAAAAACTGGTAGACATTTTTCTGGGCTAAAACGATTACTTGCTAAGCATATTTGACAGATTATAGCGCTTTATAGTTATTATAATCTTGGGGATTGTTGTTAAAAAACGGCAGGCACTGTATGGACACCTTTTTTCAGATGGGGGCCTTCTCTAGTCATAGGCAGAGCCTCATTTTCGCGCCACTAATGCGCAGTTGTTTTTGGAAGGCAAGGCATGCAGATGCATGTGTGAGGAGCTAGGATCCACTGAAAAAGCTTATAGAAGGCGTCATTTGGTATCGTATTCCCCTCTGGGCTTGGTTGGGTCTCAGCAAAGCAGATTCCTGGGACTGTATAGGGGTTAAATGTAAAAACGGCTCCGGTTCCGTTATTTTAAGGGTTAAAGCTTCCAAATTTGGTGTGCAATACTTTTAAGGCTTTAAGACACTGTGGTGAAATTTTGGTGAATTTTGAACAATTGCTTCATACTTTTTCGCATTTTCAGTAATAAAGTGTGTTCTGTTTAAAATTTAAAGTGACAGTAACGGTTTCATTTTAAAACGTTTTTTGTGCTTTGTTGACAAGTTTAAGCCTGTTTAACATGTCTGAACCATCAGATAAACGATGTTCTATATGTATGAATGCCAATGTGTCTCCCCATTTAAATATATGTGATAATTGTGACATGGTGTCCAAACAAAGTAGGGACA
This sequence comes from Bombina bombina, assembly GCF_027579735.1. Lineage (NCBI taxonomy): Eukaryota > Metazoa > Chordata > Amphibia > Anura > Bombinatoridae > Bombina > Bombina bombina. Next base: position 130,084,003 of record NC_069510.1, read on the forward strand.
ATGATGCCACAGATAATAATAGTGCCCAAGATGAGTCTTCAGATGAGGGGAGTAAGCATGGTACTGCATCACCCCCTTCTGTGTCTACACCAGTTTTGCCCACACAAGAGGCCAATAGTACATCTAGTGCGCCAATACTTATTACTATGCAACAATTAACGGCTGTTATGGATAATTCTATTAAAAATATTTTATCTAAAATGCCTACTTATCAAAGAAAGCGCGATTGCTCTGTTTTAAACACTGAAGAGCAAGAGGACGCTGATGATAACGCTTCTGACATACCCTCACACCAATCTGAAGGGGCCAGGAGGGAGGTTTTGTCTGAGGGAGAAATTTCAGATTCAGGGAAAATTTCTCAACAAGCTGAACCTGATGTTGTAACATTTAAATTTAAATTAGAACATCTCCGCGCACTGCTTAAGGAGGTATTATCTACTCTGGATGATTGTGACAATTTGGTCATTCCAGAGAAATTATGTAAGATGGACAAGTTCCTAGAGGTTCTGGTGCCCCCCAATGTTTTTCCTATACCCAAGCGGGTGGCGGACATAGTAAACAAGGAATGGGAAAGGCCCGGCATACCTTTTGTGCCTCCCCCTATATTTAAGAAATTATTTCCTATAGTCGACCCCAGAAAGGACTTATGGCAGACAGTCCCTAAGGTCGAGGGGGCGGTCTCTACTCTAAACAAACGCACTACTATTCCCATAGAAGATAGTTGTGCTTTTAAAGATCCTATGGATAAAAAATTAGAGGGTTTGCTTAAAAGAATGTTTGTTCAGCAAGGTTACCTTCTTCAACCAATTTCATGCATTGTTCCTGTCACTACGGCAGCGTGTTTCTGGTTCGAAGAACTAGAAAAGTCGCTCGATAAGGAATCTTCGTATGAGGAGATTATGGACAGAGTTCATGCACTCAAATTGGCTAACTCTTTTATTCTAGATGCCGCTTTGCAATTAGCGAGATTAGCGGCGAAAAATTCAGGGTTTGCTATCGTGGCGCGCAGAGCGCTCTGGCTAAAGTCTTGGTCAGCGGATGTGTCTTCCAAGACAAAATTGCTTAACATCCCTTTCAAGGGCAAAACACTGTTTGGTCCTGATTTGAAAGAGATTATTTCAGACATCACCGGAGGAAAGGGCCACACCCTTCCTCAGGATAGGTCTTTTAAGGCTAGAAATAAGCCTAATTTTCGTCCCTTTCGCAGAAACGGACCAGCCTCTGCTTCTACATCCTCTAAGCAAGAGGGTAATACTTCTCAACCCAAACCAGCCTGGAGACCGATGCAAGGCTGGAACAAGGGTAAGCAGGCCAAGAAGCCCGCCACTGCTACCAAAACAGCATGAAGGGATGGCCCCCGATCCGGGACCGGATCTGGTGGGGGGCAGACTTTCTCTCTTTGCTCAGGCCTGGGCAAGAAATGTTCAGGATCCTTGGGCACTAGAAATAGTTTCTCAAGGTTATCTCCTGGAATTCAAGGAACTACCCCCAAGGGGAAGGTTCCACAGGTCTCAATTATCTTCAAACCAAATAAAAAGACAGGCATTCTTACATTGTGTAGAAGACCTGTTAAGGATGGGAGTAATTCATCCAGTTCCAATAAGAGAACAAGGGATGGGATTTTACTCCAACCTGTTCATAGTTCCCAAAAAAGAGGGAACGTTCAGACCAATTCTAGATCTCAAGATCCTAAACAAATTTCTCAGGGTTCCATCATTCAAAATGGAAACCATTCGAACGATCCTTCCTACCATCCAGGAAGGTCAATTTATGACCACGGTGGATTTAAAGGATGCGTACCTCCATATTCCTATCCACAAGGAACATCATCAGTTCCTAAGATTCGCTTTTCTGGAAAAGCATTACCAGTTTGTGGCACTTCCTTTCGGATTAGCCACTGCTCCGAGAATTTTCACAAAGGTACTAGGGTCCCTTCTAGCGGTTCTAAGACCGAGGGGCATTGCAGTAGTACCGTACTTGGACGACATCCTGATTCAAGCGTCGTCTCTGTCAAAAGCAAAGACTCATACGGACATAGTCCTAGCCTTTCTCAGATCTCACGGATGGAAAGTAAACATAGAAAAGAGCTCTCTTTCCCCGTCGACAAGAGTTCCCTTCTTGGGAACAATAATAGACTCCTTAGAAACGAGAATTTTCCTGACAGAGGTCAGAAAATCAAAACTTCTAAGCTCTTGTCAGGTTCTTCATTCTGTTCTTCGTCCTTCCATAGCGCAGTGCATGGAAGTAATAGGATTGATGGTTGCAGCAATGGACATAGTTCCTTTTGCACAAATTCATCTAAGACCATTACAACTGTGCATGCTCAAACAGTGGAATGGGGATTATACAGACTTGTCTCTGACGATTCAAGTAGATCAAAGGACCAGAGATTCACTCCGTTGGTGGCTGAACCCGGACAATCTGTCACAGGGAATGAGCTTCCGCAGACCAGAGTGGGTCATTGTCACGACCGACGCCAGTCTGGTGGGCTGGGGCGCGGTCTGGGGCGCGGTCTGGGAACCCCTGAAGGCTCAGGGTCTATGGTCTCGGGAAGAATCTCTTCTCCCGATAAACATTCTGGAACTAAGAGCGATATTCAATGCTCTCAAAGCTTGGCCTCATCTAGCAAAGGCCAAATTCATAAGGTTTCAATCAGACAACATGACGACAGTTGCATATATCAACCATCAGGGGGGAACAAGAAGTTCCCTGGCGATGGAGGAAGTGACCAAGATAATTCAATGGGCGGAGGATCACTCCTGCCACTTGTCTGCAATCCACATCCCAGGGGTGGAAAATTGGGAAGTGGATTTTCTGAGTCGTCAGACATTCCATCCGGGGGAGTGGGAACTCCACCCGGAAATCTTTGCCCAAATAACTCAATCATGGGGCATTCCAGACATGGATCTGATGGCGTCTCGTCAGAACTTCAAGGTTCCTTGTTACGGGTCCAGATCCAGGGATCCCAAGGCGACTCTAGTAGATGCACTAGTAGCACCTTGGACCTTCAACCTAGCTTATGTTTTCCCACCGTTTCCTCTCATTCCCAGGCTGGTAGCCAGGATCAACCAGGAGAGGGCTTCGGTAATCTTGATAGCTCCTGCGTGGCCACGCAGGACTTGGTATGCAGACCTGGTGAATATGTCATCGGCTCCACCATGGAAGCTACCTTTGAGACAGGACCTTCTTGTTCAAGGTCCATTCGTGCATCCGAATCTGGTCTCTCTCCAACTGACTGCTTGGAGATTGAACGCTTGATTTTATCAAAGCGTGGGTTTTCAAATTCTGTAATAGATACTCTGATTCAGGCTATAAAGCCTGTAACTAGAAAAATTTACCATAAGATATGGAAAAAATATATCTATTGGTGTGAATCTAAAGGATTCCCATGGAACAAGATTAAAATTCCTAGGATTTTATCCTTTCTACAAGAGGGTTTGGAGAAGGGATTATCTGCAAGTTCTCTGAAGGGACAGATTTCTGCGTTATCTGTTTTACTTCACAAAAGGCTGGCAGCTGTGCCAGACGTTCAAGCGTTTGTTCAGGCTCTGGTTAGAATCAAGCCTGTTTACAGACCTTTGACTTCTCCCTGGAGTCTTAATCTGGTTCTTTCAGTTCTTCAAGGGGCTCCGTTTGAACCCTTACATTCCGTAGATATTAAGTTATTATCTTGGAAAGTTCTGTTTTTGGTTGCAATTTCTTCTGCTAGAAGAGTTTCTGAGTTATCTGCTCTGCAGTGTTCTCCGCCCTATCTGGTGTTCCATGCAGATAAGGTGGTTTTGCGTACTAAGCCTGGTTTTCTTCCGAAAGTTGTTTCCAACAAGAATATTAACCAGGAGATAGTTGTACCTTCTTTGTGCCCGAATCCAGTTTCAAAGAAGGAACGTTTGTTACACAATTTGGACGTAGTCCGTGCTCTAAAATTCTATTTAGAGGCCACTAAAGATTTCAGACAAACTTCTTCTTTGTTTGTTGTTTATTCTGGTAAAAGGAGAGGTCAAAAAGCAACTTCTACCTCTCTTTCTTTTTGGCTTAAAAGCATTATCCGTTTGGCATATGAGACTGCCGGACGGCAGCCTCCTGAAAGAATCACAGCTCACTCCACTAGGGCTGTGGCTTCCACATGGGCCTTCAAGAACGAGGCTTCTGTTGACAGATATGTAAGGCAGCGACTTTGTCTTCACTGCACACTTTTGCCAAATTTTACAAATTTGATACTTTTGCTTCTTCAGAGGCTATTTTTGGGAGAAAGGTTTTGCAAGCCGTGGTGCCTTCCATTTAGGTGACCTGATTTGCTCCCTCCCTTCATCCGTGTCCTAAAGCTTTGGTATTGGTTCCCACAAGTAAGGATGACGCCGTGGACCGGACACACCTATGTTGGAGAAAACAGAATTTATGCTTACCTGATAAATTACTTTCTCCAACGGTGTGTCGGGCCCACGGCCCGCCCTGGTTTTTTTAATCAGGTCTGATGAATTATTTTCTCTAACTACAGTCACCACGGTATCATATGGTTTCTCCTATGCATATTTCCTCCTGTACGTCGGTCGAATGACTGGGGTAGGCGGAGCCTAGGAGGGATCATATGACCAGCTTTGCTGGGCTCTTTGCCATTTCCTGTTGGGGAAGAGAATATCCCACAAGTAAGGATGACGCCGTGGACCGGACACACCGTTGGAGAAAGTAATTTATCAGGTAAGCATAAATTCTGTTTTTGTCCCTCATGTATTGAGAGAACTTTACATTACAGGGATAGACTTTTCTTTCATGTAATTAACAAGAGTCCATGAGCTAGTGACGTATGGGATATACATTCCTACCAGGAGGGGCAAAGTTTCCCAAACCTTAAAATGCCTATAAATACACCCCTCACCACACCCACAAATCAGTTTTACAAACTTTGCCTCCAAGGGAGGTGGTGAAGTAAGTTTGTGCTAGATTCTACGTTGATATGCGCTCCGCAGCAAGTTGGAGCCCGGTTTTCCTCTCAGCGTGCAGTGAATGTCAGAGGGATGTGAAGAGAGTATTGCCTATTGAATGCAGTGATCTCCTTCTACGGGGTCTATTTCATAAGGTTCTCTGTTATCGGTCGTAGAGATTCATCTCTTACCTCCCTTTTCAGATCGACGATATACTCTTATATTTACCATTTCCTCTACTGATTCTCGTTTCAGTACTGGTTTGGCTTTCTACAAACATGTAGATGAGTGTCCTGGGGTAAGTAAGTCTTATTTTCTGTGACACTCTAAGCTATGGTTGGGCACTTTATTTTTAAAGTTCTAAATATATGTATTCAAACATTTATTTGCCTTGACTCAGAATGTTCAACTTTCCTTATTTCCAGACAGTCAGTTTCATATTTGGGATTATGCATTGAATTATCATATTTTTTCTTACCTCAAAAATTTGACTTTTTTCCCTGTGGGCTGTTAGGCTCGCGGGGGCTGAAAATGCTTCATTTTATTGCGTCATTCTTGGCGCGGACTTTTTTGGCGCAAAAATTCTTTTCCGTTTCCGGCGTCATACGTGTCGCCGGAAGTTGCGTCATTTTTTGACGTTATTTTGCGTCAAAGATGTCGGCGTTCCGGATGTGGCGTCATTTTTGGCGCCAAAAGCATTTAGGCGCCAAATAATGTGGGCGTCTTTTTTGGCGCTAAAAAATATGGGCGTCATTTTTGTCTCCACATTATTTAAGTCTCATTATTTATTGCTTCTGGTTGCTAGAAGCTTGTTCACTGGCATTTTTTTCCCATTCATTTAAGGAATTTGATCAATTTTGCTTTATATGTTGTTTTTTTCTTTTACATATTGCAAGATGTTCCACGTTGCAACTGAGTCAGAAGATACTACAGGAAAATCACTGCACAGTGCTGGAGCTACCAAGCTAAGTCTGCTATAAACTTTTGGTATCTGTTTTCTCCAGCTGTTATTTGTATTGCATGTCATGTCAAACTTATTAATGCAGATAAAATTTCCTTTAGTACTGTTACATTACCTGTTGCTGTCCGTCAACATCTAATTTTCAGAGTGTTCCTGATAACATAAGAGATTTTATTTTTTAAATCCATTAAGAAGGCTATGTCTGTTATTTCTCCTTCTAGTATACATAAAAGTCTTTTAAAACTTCTCTTTTTTTCAGATGAATTTTTAAATGAACATCATCATTCTGATACTGATAATGGTTCTTCTGGTTCAGAGGTTTCTGTCTCAGAGGTTGATGCTGATAAATCTTTGTATTTGTTCAAGATGGAATTTATTCGTTCTTTACTTAAAGAAGTGTTATTTGCATTAGAAATAGAGGATTCTGGTCCTCTTGATACTAAATGTAAACGTTTAAATAAGGTTTTTAAATCTCCTGTAGTTATTCCAGAAGTGTTTTATCTCCCTGATGCTATTTCTGAAGTAATTTCCAGGGAATGGAATAATTTGGGTAATTTATTTACTCCTTCTAGACGTTTAAGCAAATTATATCCTGTGCCATCTGACAGATTAGAGTTTTTTGGGACAAAAATCCCTAAGGTTATGGGGCTGTCTCTACTCCTGCTAATGTACTACTATTCCTATGGCAGATAGTACTTCATTTAAGGATCCTTTAGATAGGAAAATTGAATCTTTTCTAAGAAAAGCTTACTTATGTTCAGGTAATCTTCTTAGACCTGCTATATTTTTAGCGGATGTTGCTGCAGCTTCAACTTTTTGGTTAGAAGCTTTAGCGCAACAAGTAACAGATCATAATTTTATAGCATTATTATTATTCTATAACATGCTAATAATTTTATTGGTGATACCATCTTTTGATATCATTAGAGTTGATGTCAGGTATATGTCTCTAGCTATTTTAGCTAGAAAAGCTTTATGGATTAAACTTGGAATGCTGACATGTCTTCTAAGTCAACTTTGCTTTCCCTTTCTTTCCAGGGTAAATAATCATTTCGTTCCTTTCCTCACAACAAGGAACAAAAGCCTGATCCTTCATCCTCAGGAGCGGTATCAGTTTGGAAACTATATCCAAGCCTTATAGAAACCTATAGCCAGCTCCTAAGTATCTATGAAGGTGCGGCCCTTATTCCAGCTCAGCTGGTATGGGGCAGATTACGTTTTCTTCAAAGAAATTTGGATCAATTCCGTTCTTAATCTCTGGTTTCAGAAACATTGTTTCAGAAAGGTACAGAATTGGCTTCAAGTTAAGGCCTCCTGCTAAGAGATTCTTTCTCCAACATAGGTGTGTCCGGTCCACGGCGTCATCCTTACTTGTGGGATATTCTCTTCCCCAACAGGAAATGGCAAAGAGCCCAGCAAAGCTGGTCACATGATCCCTCCTAGGCTCCGCCTACCCCAGTCATTCTCTTTGCCGTTGTACAGGCAACATCTCCACGGAGATGGCTTAGAGTTTTTTAGTGTTTAACTGTAGTTTTTATTATTCAATCAAGAGTTTGTTATTTTGAAATAGTGCTGGTATGTACTATTTACTCAGAAACAGAAAAGAGATGAAGATTTCTGTTTGTATGAGGAAAATGATTTTAGCAACCGTCACTAAAATCCATGGCTGTTCCACACAGGACTGTTGAGAGCAATTAACTTCAGTTGGGGGAACAGTGAGCAGTCTCTTGCTGCTTGAGGTATGACACATTCTAACAAGACGATGTAATGCTGGAAGCTGTCATTTTCCCTCTGGGATCCGGTAAGCCATGTTTATTACGATTGTAAATAAGGGCTTCAAAAAGGGCTTATTAAGACTGTAGACTTTTTTTGGGCTAAATCGATTGATTATTAACACATATTTAGCCTTGAGGAATCATTTTATCTGGGTATTTTGATATAATAATATCGGCAGGCACTGTTTTAGACACCTTATTCTTTAGGGGCTTTCCCAAAGCATAGGCAGAGCCTCATTTTCGCGCCGGTGTTGCGCACTTGTTTTTGAGAGGCATGGCATGCAGTCGCATGTGAGAGGAGCTCTGATACTTAGAAAAGACTTTCTGAAGGCGTCATTTGGTATCGTATTCCCCTTGGGGCTTGGTTGGGTCTCAGCAAAGCAGATACCAGGGACTGTAAAGGGGTTAAAGTTCAAAACGGCTCCGGTTCCGTTATTTTAAGGGTTAAAGCTTCCAAATTTGGTGTGCAATACTTTTAAGGCTTTAAGACACTGTGGTGAAAATTTGGTGAATTTTGAACAATTCCTTCATGTTTTTTCGCATTTGCAGTAATAAAGTGTGTTCAGTTTAAAATTTAAAGTGACAGTAACGGTTTTATTTTAAAACGTTTTTTGTACTTGTTATCAAGTTTATGCCTGTTTAACATGTCTGAACTACCAGATAGACTGTGTTCTGAATGTGGGGAAGCCAGAATTCCTATTCATTTAAATAAATGTGATTTATGTGACAATGACAATGATGCCCAAGATGATTCCTCAAGTGAGGGGAGTAAGCATGGTACTGCATCATTCCCTCCTTCGTCTACACGAGTCTTGCCCACTCAGGAGGCCCCTAGTACATCTAGCGCGCCAATACTCCTTTCTATGCAACAATTAACGGCTGTAATGGATAATTCTGTCAAAAACATTTTAGCCAAAATGAACACTTATCAGCGTAAGCGCGACTGCTCTGTTTTAGATACTGAAGAGCATGACGACGCTGATATTAATATTTCTGAAGGGCCCCTAACTCAGTCTGATGGGGCCAGGGAGGTTTTGTCTGAGGGAGAAATTACTGATTCAGGGAACATTTCTCAACAAGCTGAACCTGATGTGATTGCATTTAAATTTAAGTTGGAACATCTCCGCATTCTGCTTAAGGAGGTATTATCCACTCTGGATGATTGTGACAAGTTGGTCATCCCAGAGAAACTATGTAAAATGGACAAGTTCCTAGAGGTGCCGGGGCTCCCAGAAGCTTTTCCTATACCCAAGCGGGTGGCGGACATTGTTAATAAAGAATGGGAAAGGCCCGGTATTCCTTTCGTCCCTCCCCCCATATTTAAAAAATTGTTTCCTATGGTCGACCCCAGAAAGGACTTATGGCAGACAGTCCCCAAGGTCGAGGGAGCGGTTTCCACTTTAAACAAACGCACCACTATACCCTTAGAGGATAGTTGTGCTTTCAAAGATCCTATGGATAAAAAATTAGAAGGTTTGCTTAAAAAGATGTTTGTTCAGCAGGGTTACCTTCTACAACCAATTTCATGCATTGTCCCTGTCGCTACAGCCGCATGTTTCTGGTTCGATGAGCTGATAAAGGCGGTCGACAGTGATTCTCCTCCTTATGAGGAGATTATGGACAGAATCAATGCTCTCAAATTGGCTAATTCTTTCACCCTAGACGCCACTTTGCAATTGGCTAGGTTAGCGGCTAAGAATTCTGGGTTTGCTATTGTGGCGCGCAGAGCGCTTTGGTTGAAATCTTGGTCGGCTGATGCGTCTTCCAAGAACAAGCTACTTAACATTCCTTTCAAGGGGAAAACGCTGTTTGGCCCTGACTTGAAAGAGATTATCTCGGATATCACTGGGGGTAAGGGCCACGCCCTTCCTCAGGATCGGCCTTTCAAGGCAAAAAATAAACCTAATTTTCGTCCCTTTCGTAGAAACGGACCAGCCCAAAGTGCTACGTCCTCTAAGCAAGAGGGTAATACTTCTCAAGCCAAGCCAGCTTGGAGACCAATGCAAGGCTGGAACAAGGGAAAGCAGGCCAAGAAATCTGCCACTGCTACCAAGACAGCATGAAATGTTGGCCCCCGATCCGGGACCGGATCTGGTGGGGGGCAGACTCTCTCTCTTCGCTCAGGCTTGGGCAAGAGATGTTCTGGATCCTTGGGCGCTAGAAATAGTCTCCCAAGGTTATCTTCTGGAATTCAAGGGACTTCCCCCAAGGGGGAGGTTCCACAGGTCTCAGTTGTCTTCAGACCACATAAAAAGACAGGCATTCTTACATTGTGTAGAAGACCTGTTAAAAATGGGAGTGATTCATCCCGTTCCATTAAGAGAACAAGGGATGGGGTTCTACTCCAATCTGTTTATAGTTCCCAAAAAAGAGGGAACGTTCAGACCAATCTTAGATCTCAAGATCTTAAACAAGTTTCTCAAGGTTCCATCGTTCAAGATGGAAACCATTCGAACTATTCTTCCTTCCATCCAGGAAGGTCAATTCATGACCACGGTGGATTTAAAGGATGCGTATCTACATATTCCTATCCACAAGGAACATCATCGGTTCCTGAGGTTCGCATTCCTGGACAAACATTACCAGTTCGTGGCGCTTCCTTTCGGATTAGCCACTGCTCCAAGGATTTTCACAAAGGTACTAGGGTCCCTTCTAGCTGTGCTAAGACCAAGGGGCATTGCTGTAGTACCTTACTTGGACGACATTCTGATTCAAGCGTCGTCCCTTCCTCAAGCAAAGGCTCACACGGACATTGTCCTGGCCTTTCTCAGATCTCACGGATGGAAAGTGAACGTGGAAAAGAGTTCTCTATCTCCGTCAACAAGGGTTCCCTTCTTGGGAACAATAATAGACTCCTTAGAAATGAGGATTTTTCTGACAGAGGCCAGAAAAACAAAACTTCTAGACTCTTGTCGGATACTTCATTCCGTTCCTCTTCCTTCCATAGCTCAGTGCATGGAAGTGATCGGGTTGATGGTAGCGGCAATGGACATAGTTCCTTTTGCACGCATTCATCTAAGACCATTACAACTGTGCATGCTCAGTCAGTGGAATGGGGACTATACAGACTTGTCTCCGAAGATACAAGTAAATCAGAGGACCAGAGACTCACTCCGTTGGTGGCTGTCCCTGGACAACCTGTCACGAGGGATGACATTCCGCAGACCAGAGTGGGTCATTGTCACGACCGACGCCAGTCTGATGGGCTGGGGCGCGGTCTGGGGATCCCTGAAAGCTCAGGGTCTTTGGTCTCGGGAAGAATCTCTTCTACCGATAAATATTCTGGAACTGAGAGCGATATTCAATGCTCTCAAGGCTTGGCCTCAGCTAGCGAGGGCCAAGTTCATACGGTTTCAGTCAGACAACATGACAACTGTTGCGTACATCAACCATCAGGGGGGAACAAGGAGTTCCCTGGCGATGGAAGAAGTGACCAAAATCATTCTATGGGCGGAGTCTCACTCCTGCCACCTGTCTGCTATCCACATCCCAGGAGTGGAAAATTGGGAAGCGGATTTTCTGAGTCGTCAGACATTGCATCCGGGGGAGTGGGAACTCCATCCGGAAATCTTTGCCCAAGTCACTCAGCTGTGGGGCATTCCAGACATGGATCTGATGGCCTCTCGTCAGAACTTCAAAGTTCCTTGCTACGGGTCCAGATCCAGGGATCCCAAGGCGGCTCTAGTGGATGCACTAGTAGCACCTTGGACCTTCAAACTAGCTTATGTGTTCCCGCCGTTTCCTCTCATCCCCAGGCTGGTAGCCAGGATCAATCAGGAGAGGGCGTCGGTGATCTTGATAGCTCCTGCGTGGCCACGCAGGACTTGGTATGCAGATCTGGTGAATATGTCATCGGCTCCACCATGGAAGCTACCTTTGAGACGAGACCTTCTTGTTCAGGGTCCGTTCGAACATCCGAATCTGGTTTCACTCCAGCTGACTGCTTGGAGATTGAACGCTTGATCTTATCGAAGCGAGGATTCTCAGATTCTGTTATCGATACTCTTGTTCAGGCCAGAAAGCCTGTAACTAGAAAGATTTACCACAAAATTTGGAAAAAATATATCTGTTGGTGTGAATCTAAAGGATTCCCTTGGGACAAGGTTAAGATTCCTAGGATTCTATCCTTCCTTCAAGAAGGATTGGAAAAAGGATTATCTGCAAGTTCCCTGAAGGGACAGATTTCTGCCTTGTCTGTGTTACTTCACAAAAAGCTGGCCGCTGTGCCAGATGTTCAAGCCTTTGTTCAGGCTCTGGTTAGAATTAAGCCTGTTTACAAACCTTTGACTCCTCCTTGGAGTCTCAATTTAGTTCTTTCAGTTCTTCAGGGGGTTCCGTTTGAACCCTTGCATTCCGTTGATATTAAGTTATTATCTTGGAAAGTTTTGTTTTTAGTTGCAATTTCTTCTGCTAGCAGAGTTTCAGAATTATCTGCTCTGCAGTGTTCTCCTCCTTATCTGGTGTTCCATGCAGATAAGGTGGTTTTACGTACTAAACCTGGTTTTCTTCCAAAAGTTGTTTCTAACAAAAACATTAACCAGGAGATTATCGTACCTTCTCTGTGTCCGAAACCAGTTTCAAAGAAGGAACGTTTGTTGCACAATTTGGATGTTGTTCGCGCTCTAAAATTCTATTTAGATGCTACAAAGGATTTTAGACAAACATCTTCCTTGTTTGTTGTTTATTCCGGTAAAAGGAGAGGTCAAAAAGCAACTTCTACCTCTCTCTCTTTTTGGATTAAAAGCATCATCAGATTGGCTTACGAGACTGCCGGACGGCAGCCTCCCGAAAGAATCACAGCTCATTCCACTAGGGCTGTGGCTTCCACATGGGCCTTCAAGAACGAGGCTTCTGTTGATCAGATATGTAGGGCAGCGACTTGGTCTTCACTGCACACTTTTACCAAATTTTACAAGTTTGATACTTTTGCTTCTTCTGAGGCTATTTTTGGGAGAAAGGTTTTGCAAGCCGTGGTGCCTTCCATTTAGGTGACCTGATTTGCTCCCTCCCTTCATCCGTGTCCTAAAGCTTTGGTATTGGTTCCCACAAGTAAGGATGACGCCGTGGACCGGACACACCTATGTTGGAGAAAACAGAATTTATGTTTACCTGATAAATTACTTTCTCCAACGGTGTGTCCGGTCCACGGCCCGCCCTGGTTTTTTTAATCAGGTCTGATAATTTATTTTCTTTAACTACAGTCACCACGGTACCATATGGTTTCTCCTATGCAAATATTCCTCCTTAACGTCGGTCGAATGACTGGGGTAGGCGGAGCCTAGGAGGGATCATGTGACCAGCTTTGCTGGGCTCTTTGCCATTTCCTGTTGGGGAAGAGAATATCCCACAAGTAAGGATGACGCCGTGGACCGGACACACCGTTGGAGAAAGTAATTTATCAGGTAAACATAAATTCTGTTTTTCTTTCCCGTGTCCCAGTTGACACAGCAAGGCTCAGCATTTCTGAAATGTGTTTCAGATCTAGAGTTGGCTGGAGTATTTATGCCAGTTCCAGTTCTGGAACAGGGGCTGGGGTTTTATTTTATCTCTTCATTGTACCAAAGAAGGTCAATTCCTTCAGACCAGTTCTGGATCTATCATTATTGAATCGTTATGTTAGGATACCAACATTCAAGATGGTTACTGTAGGACTATCCTGCCTTTTGTTTAGCAAGGGCATTATATGTCTACAATAGATTTACAGGATGTGTATCTGCATATTCCGATTCATCCAGATCACTTTTAGTGTCTGAGATTCTCTTTTTAGACAAGCATTACCAGTTTTGTGGCTCTACTGTTTGGCCTAGCCTCAGTTCCAAGAATTTTTTTCAAAGGTTCTCGGTGCCCTTCTTTCTGTAATCAGAGAATAGGGTTTTGGTATTTCCTTATTTGGACGATATCTTGGTACTTGCTCAGTCTTCTCATTTTCGAAGAATCTCATACGAATCGACTTGTGTTGTTTCTTCAAGTTCATGGTTGGAGGATCAATTTACCAATCAGTTCATTGATTCCTCAGACAAAGGTAACCTTTTTAGGTTTCTAGATAAATTCAGTGTCTATGACTCTGTCCTTGTCAGACAAGAGAAGTTTAACATTGATATCAGCTTGTCAAAACCTTCAGTCACAATCATTCCCTTTGGTAGCCTTATGCATGGAAATGTTGGGTCTTAGGACTGCCGCATCAGATGCGATCTCCTTTGCTCGTTTTCACATGCGACCTCTTCAGCTCTGTATGCTGAACCAATGGTGCAGGGATTACTCAAAGATATCTCAATTAATATCTTTAAACCGATTTTACGACACTCTCTGACATGGTGGACAGATCACCATCGTTTAGTTCAGGGGGCTTCTTTGTTCTTCCGACCTGGACTATAATCTCAACAGATACAAGTCTTACAGGTTGGGGAGCTGTGTGGGGGTATCTGACGGCACAAGGGGTTTGGGAATCTCAGGAGGTGAGATTTCCGATCAATATTTTGGAACTCCGTGCAATTTTCAGAGCTCTTCAGTCTTGGCCTCTTCTGAAGAGAGAGTTGTTCATTGTTTTCAGATAAGACAATGTCACAACTGTGGCATACATCAATCATCAAGGAGGGACTCACAGTCCTCTGGCTATGAAAGAAGTATCTCGAATTTTGGTTTGGGCGGAATCCAGCTCCTGTCTAATCTCTGCGGTTTATATCCCAGGTATGGACAATTGGAAAGCGGATTATCTCAGTCGCCAAACGTTGCATCCGGGCGAATGGTCTCTTCACCCAGAGGTATTTCTTCAGATTGTTCAAATGTGGGAACTTCCAGAAATAGATCTGATGGCGTCCCATCTAAACAAGAAACTTCCCAGGTATCTGTCCAGATCCCGGGATCCTCAGGCGGAGGCAGTGGATGCATTTTCACTTCCTTGGAAGTATCATCCTGCCTATATCTTTCCGCCTCTAGTTCTTCTTCCAAGAGTAATCTCCAAGATTCTGAAGGAATGCTCGTTTGTTCTGCTGGTAGCTCCGGCATGGCCTCACAGGTTTTGGTATGCGGATCCTGTCCGGATGGCCTCTTGCCAACCGTGGACTTTTCCGTTAAGACCAGACCTTTTGTCTCAAGGTCCTTTTTTCCATCAGGATCTGAAATCCTTAAATTTAAAGGTATGGAGATTGAACGCTTGATTCTTGGTCAAAGAGGTTTCTCTGACTCTGTGATTAATACTATGTTACAGGCTCGTAAATCTGTATCCAGAGAGATATATTATAGAGTCTGGAAGACTTATATTTCTTGGTGTCTTTCTCATCATTTTTCTTGGCATTCTTTTAGAATACCGAGAATATTACAATTTCTTCAGGATGGTTTAGATAAGGGTTTGTCCGCAAGTTCCTTGAAAGGTCAAATCTCTGCTCTTTCTGTTCTTTTTCACAGAAAGATTGCTATTCTTCCTGATATTCATTGTTTTGTACAAGCTTTGGTTCGTATAAAGCCTGTCATTAAGTCAATTTCTCCTCCTTGGAGTTTGAATTTGGTTCTGGGGGCTCTTCAAGCTCCTCCTTTTGAACCTATGCATTCATTGGATATTAAATTACTTTCTTGGAAAGTTTTGTTCCTTTTGGCCATCTCTTCTGCCAGAAGAGTTTCTGAATTATCTGCTCTTTCTTGTGAGTCTCCTTTTCTGATTCTTCATCAGGATAAGGCGGTGTTGCGAACTTCTTTTGAATTTTTACCTAAAGTTGTGAATTCCAACAACATTAGTAGAGAAATTGTGGTTCCTTCATTATGTCCTAATCCTAAGAATTCTAAGGAGAAATCGTTGCATTCTTTGGATGTTGTTAGAGCTTTGAAATATTATGTTGAAGCTACGAAATCTTTCTGTAAGACTTCTAGTCTATTTGTTATCTTTTCCGGTTCTAGGAAAGGCCAGAAAGCTTCTGCCATTTCTTTGGCATCTTGGTTGAAATCTTTAATTCATCTTGCCTATGTTGAGTCGGGTAAAATTCCGCCTCAGAGAATTACAGCTCATTCTACTAGGTCAGTATCTACTTCCTGGGCGTTTAGGAATGAAGCTTCGGTTGACCAGATCTGCAAAGCAGCAACTTGGTCCTCTTTGCATACTTTTACTAAATTCTACCATTTTGATGTATTTTCTTCTTCTGAAGCAGTTTTTGGTAGAAAAGTTCTTCAGGCAGCGGTTTCAGTTTGAATCTTCTGCTTATGTTTTTTGTTAAACTTTATTTTGGGTGTGGATTATTTTCAGCAGGAATTGGCTGTCTTTATTTTATCCCTCCCTCTCTAGTGACTCTTGTGTGGAAAGATCCACATCTTGGGTAGTCATTATCCCATACGTCACTAGCTCATGGACTCTTGTTAATTACATGAAAGAAAACATAATTTATGTAAGAACTTACCTGATAAATTCATTTCTTTCATATTAACAAGAGTCCATGAGGCCCACCCTTTTTTTGTGGTGGTTATGATTTTTTTGTATAAAGCACAATTATTCCAATTCCTTATTTTATATGCTTCGCACTTTTTTTCTTATCACCCCACTTCTTGGCTATTCGTTAAACTGATTTGTGGGTGTGGTGAGGGGTGTATTTATAGGCATTTTAAGGTTTGGGAAACTTTGCCCCTCCTGGTAGGAATGTATATCCCATACGTCACTAGCTCATGGACTCTTGTTAATATGAAAGAAATGAATTTATCAGGTAAGTTCTTACATAAATTATGTTTTTCCTGAGCCAACATTGTCTAAGGCGGATGCTGTTCAGGAGTCTTCTGACAACGTTCAAGATATGCCGCAGCTTTCTCCTCAAGCGTCCCAAAATTCAGCGTCCATACAGCCAGTGCCCTGCGCTTCCTCTATTACTCCACCTGGAGTTACCTTGCAAGACATCGCTTCTCTAATGTCCACAGTGGTATCTGATGCGTTGTCTGCTTTTCCCATGCTTCAGGGAAAACGCAATAGGAAATGTAAGCAATCAGTGAGCAAGGTTGCTGACACAGTAGTGGCTATTCCGAATGTCCCTTTCCAGAAATCTGAGGAGGAGGAGACTTCGGTAGCATCTGAGGGTGAAATCTCAGACTCAGCAGTGCAATTCATTTGGCTGATACTGAAGTTGTTTCTTTCAGGTTTAAGCTTGAACACCTCTGTTTGTTACTTAAGGAGGTTTTCGCTACCCTGGACTACTCCAAACACTACTGTTGTAGTCAATCGTTTAAAGTCTAGCATACTAAACAAGTATTTCGATATACCTTCCATGGTGGAGGTTTTTCCTGTACCAGATCGAGCTACAGAGATTATTGCTAGGGAATGGGAGAGACGGGGTATCCCTTTTTCTCCATCCCCTATATTTAAGAAGATGTTTCCTATAGCAGACTCTATCAAGGAGTCTTGGCAGACGGTACCCAAGGTGGAAGGAGCAATTTCCACACTAGCTAAGAGGACCACTATTCCCATAGAAGATAGTTATTCCTTTAAAGAGACACTCAATAATCAAAATTAAACTTTCACTATTCAGATAGAGCATGTCATTTTAAACAACTTTCCAATTTACTTCCATTAACAAAATGTGCACAGTCTTTTTATATTTAAACTTTTTGAGTCACCAGCTCCTACTGAGCATGTGCAAGAATAAGTGTGTATGCATTTGTGAATGGCTGATGGCTGTCACATGGTACATGTATGCATTTGTGACTGGCTGATCACTGTCACATGGTACAGGGGGATTGGAAAAAGACATAACTTTTAAAATTGTCAGAAAAAAAATCTACTCATTTGAAGTTCAGACTAAGTGCTATTGCATTGTCTTGTTATCTTGCATTTGTTGATTATGTAAATATACTGTGTTGACTGGTCCTTTAAGGATCCTATGGACAAGAAATTAGAAGTGTTACTCAAGAAGATGTATGTACACCAGGGTTTATAATGGCAACCTGCGTTGTGTATTGCTACCGTCACTAGTGCGGCAGCATACTGGTTTGATGCGTTGTCTGATTCTATTCGGACAGACACTCCCCTCGAAGAGATCCAGGATAGGATTAAGGCCCTCAAGTTTGCCAATTATTTTATTACGGAGGCCTCCCTACAGGTTATTAATCTAGGAGCAAAAATTTCTTGTTTTGCCGGATTGGCTCGCAGAGCCTTATGGCTGAAATCCTGGTCTGCGGATGTGTCATCGAATTCTAAGCTTTTGGCGATCCCTTACAAGGGAAAGACCTTGTTTGGGCCGGGTCTGGCTGAGATAATTTCTGACATTACAAGAGGAAAAGGTCATTTCCCCCCTCAGGATAAGAGGAATAATCAGAAGGGATGTCAGAGTAATTTTCGTTCTTTTCGAAACATCAAGGGCAAACCTTCCTCTCCCTCTACAAAACAAGAACAGTCCAAGCCTTCCTGGAGGTCCACCAGTCGTGGAACAAAGGAAAGCAAGCTAAGAAGCCCACCAATGACTAAGCATGAAGGGTCTGCCCCTGATCCGCTCAGGCATGGGTTCGGGATGTCCAGGATCCCTGGACGGTGGACATCATGTCCCAGGGATACAAACTAGAGTTCAAAACTATTCCTCCCAGGGGCAGGTTTCTCCTCTCAAGATTATCTGTAGACCAGAGAAAAAGAGAGGCGTTCTTACACTGTGTTCAAGATCTTTCTGACCTGGGAGTGATAGTTCCTGTTCCAATACAGGATCAGGGCCTGGGATTTTACTCCAATCTGTTTGTGGTTCCCAAAAAAGAGGGAACGTTCAGACCAATTTTTGATCTCAAAAGTCTAAACAAATTCCTCAGATTACCGTCCTTCAAGATGGAAACTATTCTTCCCTTGGTTCAAGAGAGTCAATTTATGACAATGGTAGATTTAAAGGATGCGTACCTGCATGTTCCCATCCACAGGGACCATCACAAGTTTCTGAGGTTTACATTTCTAGACAAACAATTCCAGTTTGTGGCTCTTCCATTCGGCCTTGCCACAGCTCCCAGAATTTTCTCAAAGGTTCTGGGATCCCTGTTGGTGGTGCTCTGATTGCAGGGCATTGAAGTAGCGCCTTATCTGGACGACATTCTGGTTCAGGCGCCATCCTTTCAACAAGCAAGATCCCACACGGAAATGTTGTTATCCTTCCTGCGATCTCATGGATGGAAGGTGAATTTGGAAAAGAGTTCCTTAGTTCCAACTACAAGGGTACAGGTTCTGATATGTAGCAATCACTATAGTGTGTTGGAACATATATCAAAGGCAGTATTACTTCAAATTAATTGCCTTTATGATAATTAGTATACACCTGCCCATTAGCCAATAGTTTGCTTTTACTTCCTTTTTAAGCTCAGAAGCTGTAGGAGACATTAGAGAGCTATGAGTATGGCACCAATGCTGAAATGCGTATGCCTTGTTTACAGCTGATCGGGCTGTTCTGATACACCATTGTACCTGTTTTTAATGAAGCCAATAAAGTCTGTTTTTAGCTGACTACTCTTCTGCACTATCGTTCTTTTGGATAGTTTTCTTGGGAACCATAATAGATTCCTTATCAATGAAAATGTTTCTGACAGAAGTCAGGAAATCCAAGATTTTCGATTCCTGTCTAGCGCTTCAGTCCTCTCCTCGGCCATCAGTGGCTCAATGCATGGAGGTAATCGGTCTGATGGTAGCAGCCATGGACATCATCCCGTTTGCCAGTTTCCACCTCAGGCCTCTGCTGTTGTGCATGCTCAGGCAGTGGAACGGAGATTATGCAGATCCGTCTCCACAAGTACATCTGGAGCAGGAGACAAGGGATTCTCTTCTTTGGTGGTTGTCTCAGGAACATCTCTCCCAGGGAACCTGCTTCCGCAGACCCACCTGGGTGATTGTGACAACGGACGCCAGCTTACTGGGATGGGGAGCAGTCTGGGGCTCTCTAAAGGCTCAGGGGACATGGACTTGGTCGGAGTCTGTTTTACCCATAAACATTCTGGAGCTGAGAGCAATCTTCAATGCTCTTCTGGCCTGTCTTCAGTTAGCTTCGGCCTGGTTTATCAGGTTCCAGTCGGACAACATAACTTCAGTGGCTTATATCAACCATCAGGGGGGAACTCTGAGTTCTTTGGCCATGGTAGAGGTAGCCAAGATAATTCAGTGGGTGTCGCTCTCCTCCCTTGAATCAAACAGGAGAGGGTGTTGGTGATCCTCATAGCACCAGCGTGGCCTCGCAGGATCTGGTATGCAGACCTGGTGGAGATGTCGTCTTGTCCACCTTAGAGACTTCCATTGAGAAAGGACCTTCTACTTCAGGGGCCATTCCTTCATCCAAATCTAGTTTCTCTGAAGCTGACTGCTTGGAGATTGAACGCTTAATTTTATCTAAGCGTGGATTTTCAGAGTTAGTCATTGAGACCATGATTCAGGCGCGTAAGCCTGTGACTAGAAAGATTTACCATAAGATATTGCGTAAATATTTGAATTGGTTTAAATTCACAGGCTACTCTTAGAGTAGAATTCGGATTCCTAGAATTTTGGCTTTTCTCCAAGAGAGCTTGGAGAAGGATTTATCGGCAAGCTTCCTAAAGGGTCAAATATCTGCCTTGTCTATTTTGTTACATAAACGTCTGGCAGATGTACCAGACGTGCAATCGTTCTGTCAGGCCTTGGTCAGAATCGAGCCGGTGTTTAAGACGGCTACTAAGCCCTGGAGTCTTAATCTAGTTCTTAAAGTTCAACAGACTCCGTTTGAGCCTAGGCATTCCTTAGATATTGTTATTATCTTGAAAGGTTTCTGGTTGCTATTTCATCTGCTCGTAGAGTTTCAGAGCTCTCAGCATTACCATATGAGTCTCTTTACCTTATTTTTCATTCAGATAAGGTAGTTTTGGGTACTAACTTAGGGTTTCTCCCTAAAGTGGTTTCAGATCGTAGCATTAATTAGGAGATTGTTGTTCCTTCCTTGTGTCCTAACCTTTCTTCTCAGAAGGAACGTCTTCTGCACAATCTGGATGTGGTGCGTGCATTGAAATTCTATTTACAGGCGACTAAGGATTTTCGTCAGTCTTCTGCTCTGGTTGTAGTTTTCTCTGGGAAACGTAAGGGGCAGAAAGCTACGTCTACTTCTCTTTCTTTGTGGCTGAAGAGTATAATTCGCTTGGCTTATGAAACTGCTGGACAGCAGCCTCCTGAGAGAGTTATGAGGGCTGTTTTCTCTTCCTGGGCATTCAAAAATGAAGCTTCTGTGGAATAGATTTGCAAGGCTGCAACTTGGTCCTCTCTTCACACTTTTTCTAAATTCTATAAATTTGATACTTTTGCCTCGGCTGAGGCTTCTTTTGGGAGAAAGGTTCTACAATCAGTAGTGCCTTCCGTTTAAGTTCCCTTTCTTGTCCCTCCCTTATCATCTGTATCCTCTAGCTTAGGTATTGATTCCCAATAGTAATTAGATGATCCGTGGACTCACCGTTTTATTGAAAAGAAAAGAAAAATGTATGCTTACCTAATTTATTTATTTATTGACATGGCCCGCCCTGTTTTCTTAAGGACAGGGTTTTTTGTTATAAACCTCAGACACCTCTACACCTTGTTGCTTCCTTTCTCTCCTGTGCTCTAACAAAGGCAAAGAGAATGACTGGGGTTGGAGGGAAGGGAGGTGATATTTAACAGCTTTGCTGTGGTGCTCTTTGCCGCCTCCTGCTGGGCAGGAGTGATATTCCCAATAGTAATTAGATGATCCGTGGACTCACCGTGTCAAGAAATAAATAAATTTATCAGGTAAGCATAAATTTTGTATTTGCATATTTTAGGTAATGTACTGTTAGCATATAGTAACTACAGAATTTTTAGTGTACTTGTAAACTAGCAAGATTTTTTTTCTTGGACTAGTAGCATTTTGGAATGATTTTCAACCCCTGATGTTTAATTTTATCTTTATCTCTCTATCTCTATGAGAGTTTGTTACAGTATTTGGCCACGTCAAGGTTTCTTCCCCCCTGGGTCCCTAACATACAACCACAATGCATGCCTTCAACCAAACACACTGAGATTCAAACAAGGGTGACACAGACCTTTTGTAATTTCTCTAGACATATACAAAACATGGGAATGGACTGCACTCTTAAGGCAGACTGGGTACACAACCTATGTCCCTGCAAAACTCACAGCACTAGGTGCTTATTAGCACTCACAGACAGCTGCACAGCTTTCAGGGACTCAGGCAGTTAACCCCAGACAAGCCTGGTAAAATTATTTACACAACACATAGTCTGGCACTCTCTTGGTTGAAGGCGTACATTGTGTGGCTGTAAATTAGGGACCCAGGGAGGAAGAGACCTTGATGTGGTCATGGGCCTATCACCATTTGGCCAATTGCTGTAACTCTTCCATTGTATAACTGTAAATTAGGGACCCAGGGAGGAAGAGACCTTGATGTGGTCATGGGCCTATCACCATTTGGCCAATTGCTGTAACTCTTCCATTTTGCTTTAAATCTAGCTGTGTGCTTGCAAGAGAGTGCCAGACTTTCTATGTTTTGTGTTAATAATTTTTTTTGTAATTTTCCCTATGGGCTTTGCACCCAGGCTTATCTGGGGTTAACTTCCTGAAAGCTGTGCTATTTAGCGCTTTCACTCGAGTGTTAATACCGCCAGAAGTGAAGATTGTGCGCGTGGGGTATGGCATGTATTACAAGTTGACAGTAAAACTTTTGCACACAAGAGGAACCCCAAGCTCTCCAACTTCAGAACCTCAGATATTGCGACCTTGCTAATTTATTATCCCCATAATCTTCAATGGAATGCGCAGAAGAAAAAAACTTTAACACTTATCGTTCACGCACTAACCCAATAGGAGTAATTAATATTTTACATTCCAATGTTCACATTTAGGGAATTTTTTTTTATTTTAAATAAATATTTTCATATATAGCTATATATACCTATAGATATATTCATAGATATATATTTTACATTAACAATATCAATAATAATCATCAATATCTCAGATTTTTTGCTTCATATTGTGTTAACACACAGCGATTCCCTAATAGGGAAAATGCAGCAATTACAAAAATCACCACTAGACAGCCTGTTTCGTTCTTGTTAGAACTCTTCAGTAGTAGATAGATTTCTGATTGCTGCTTAGGTAAAGCTCATATCAGGGTTAAATCAAAATTCATTAAAATGATGGTGGAGATAGAAGCCTGAGATTAAAATCCTCCAAGTCTCAAAAGTAAATCAATAAAAATGGTTGCATAGAAAATTAGCACATCTAGGCAAGTATCCCGGTTTGCTTTCACCTAGTAAAACTCCATATACACTGTTACCAATGCACAAAGAGGATTCTGGGTAAGATATGCAAATTAGATATCCAACATCTCAGATGTTTTGCTTCATACTGTGTTAACACACAGCGATTCCCTAATATGGAAAATGTAGCAATTACGGAAATCACCACTAGACAGCCTGTTTCGTCCTTGTTATAACTCTTCAGTAGTAGATAGATTTCTGATTGCTGCTTAGGTAAAACTCATTTCTGGGTTAAATCAAAATTTATTAAAATTATGGTGGAGATAAAAGTCTGAGATTAAAATCCTCCATGTCTCAAAAGTAAATAAAAATAAAAATTGTTGCATAGGAAATTAGTATATATATATATATATATATATATATATATATATATATATATATATATATATATATATATATATATATAATCATATAATGTGTATATATATATATATATATATATATATATATATATATATATATGTGTGTATAGATATAGACATGTATTACAATTTGAAAGTAAGATGTTTTCGTTCACGTCAAAAAGCCGAAGTTGAGCGCAGTTAACACATGAGTGGAAGTGATAAATAGCGCTCAACTCATAATCTAGCCCATTTTAATTCTCCATTTGGGGTTGGTTATTGCAATTCATACTTTTGTGACATAATTTTGGTTATTCTGTTCATCATCCGTATAAATATTAATTTTCTTTGCCTTTACGTTTTCAGAGGTGGAAAAAGAGCTTGGGAAGAAAGGCCTTAAAGTGATTGTGAGCAACCTACTGCAAGCCCCAGAGCTGCCAACAAAAACAAGGACATCTAGGCGAGTAGTTGAGAGCAAGGACGAAAACACAGAAGCTTTGCCCGTCCGAATCATTGGGGAATCTGGTAAGAAAATGGTCTACTAAAGTAGATCATAATTGTTCTGTATATCATTGTGACCAATTTAATAAGTATTTAATAATGGCAGTCATTTTCTTTTTTCGCACTGGAGCAGTAAATTATGTAGTGGTACAATACAAGCATCACCCGCCAGACGGCATTTATAGTTAATGAAGACAAGGAGTTTTACATTTCTGTCTGCCTAAAACATACTTTTGTCTTTTCAGATGCTTTGGAGACTGAGCCAGCTGTGTCTCCTCTTTTTCCTCGAAAGGAGCGGGTAGCGGGAGATGGGCTCCTGCCAGAGGATGAACGTCTGCTGCCCAAGGACAAGAAAACCAGCCTTTTTAGTGCCCTAATAAAGAAAAAGAAGAAGACTGCGCCTACCCCACCTAAGCGCAGCAGCTCCTTCCGTGAGATGGATGGGCACTGTGAGCGGCGTTGCATTGAAGGAGAGGCTAAAGAGTCCAACAATGGTGGAGATGTACTTGAAGCCTTCAGATTTCCAACCAATGGGTCAACAATTACAAATGGCTCAATTCAGGGAAACATTGGTTTTCTCTCACCGCATTGGAAAAAGTCAAATACAATGACGGGTCGGCAAACACTTCCAAATGAAGATGAAGGCACCAGCAATACTAGCAAATGTTTCCTGAGGTCTTGCTCTACTTCTTGTATGCCACATGGGCCTAAGGACATGGATGGTAGGTCTGTGACCCTTCCCAGGGAATTGCCATCTTCACGGTGTCAAGCGGATTTGTCTGGATGTGGACAGAAATCAGAGAAACCAGCCCTGCCTCGCAAACGAGGCAATGAAAGCAAACCAGATTTCTCTTGCCCCCGAGGTGCCATCACTCCACCGCCTCGCCTACTCAAAAAGAATGAAGAGTCAGTTGATGAAGTTTTTAAAGATGCTGATCCTAGTCCTGGCTCCAGTCCACCTTCTCTAACACCCAAATTAGCACGCAAAAAACAAGGTGGCCCTACTTCCTCTTCTCCATTACAAAAAGAGGATACAGCTGGTGCTAAGCTTAGCTCTGTCACATCTGACACTGGAGTACCTACAAAGCTAACGTCATGTAAGACAGAGGCTGAGCTTCGTGTAAGAAGACTCAAGCCATCCTCTGAAGTAGCCACAAAGGACAAAGTGAAAGTTTTGAAAGTCAAACCGAATCCACCTCTTCCTTCTGTTGGTTCCTCAGCTTCCAGCAGCTCCTCAGTCACAGTAAAGTCTTCAAAGTTGTCTTCACAAAATCCTAGCCAAGAAACCAGCTTAAGCGAGCCAAAACATAAGCCAGCAAACCCTAGTGAAGACCATTTAAGAACAAACATAACTGTGCCTGATAGTAACAAAAAAACAGCTATTTCGTCCAGCTCAAAGACGCATCCAACAGGGAAGCTTGCTGGGGGTTTTACTGCTGCTGGAGGAGGGGGTGATCAGCCCCTGCAGCCAACTTCATCTACTTCCTCCTCCACTGCATTGATTCCTCATATCTCCACCAGAGTTTCTCTACGTAAAACCCGTCAGCCACCAGAGAAACTGGTCAGTGGAACAGTCACCAAGGAAACTGTCCTAGAGGGCACAGAGAGCCTGCGGGCTGCCATCAGTCGCAACTCTGAACAAATGGCAAGCCACAGTACGGTATTGGAGGCTGCCAAAAATTTGCATGCTTTTTGCACCAGCTATGTAGACTCCATTCAGCAAATGAGGAACAAGTTTGCATTTCGGGAAGCAATTAGCAAGCTGGAGAACAGCTTGCGGGACCTACAAATCTGCCCTGCTCCATCCTTTACTGGAGGAGGACCTGCCACACCTCAGGACTTTAGCAAACTGCTTCTCTCTGTTAAAGAGATCAGTGATGTAGTCCAGAGGTAGCATCTAGGAGTAGGGATTTCACAAATGTAGGGGTAAAGGTTGGAGATCTACAGGGCATGGTTGGAAGGGTTCAGATACCTTTTAACCTGTTGAGAAAGGGTAGACAAGGCCATCATTGAGCTTTAAATGAGTTGATGCGTCTTAGTACTATGCACCATGAACTTGGGTTGTGGAGGCCACATTGATGGCACTAGACTTCCAAGGAAATATGAGTGTCCTACACATGTTATCAAGTACCTTATACTCACTCATACAGACTGATGTTCTTCTGTCTGACACAGACTTCAATGGTCTACAGGTCTTTCTTTCCTCACATTGCAAATCACTGTAAAGTGCAATGTGTGATTCCTTTTTGTCTGAGGAGGCTCTGTGCTATAAACACAATACAGAACCTCTCTGTGGCTCTGCCCTTTACTAGTCAACACTGCCTCCATCACTGTACAGTGTGAAACATAGCCTGAGAACTCAAGGCAACGAATAGTACTGTTAATGTCCATTTCAGATGAGATATGCCACCGTAATGCTACTATAAAGCAGCAGTTTCTTACCCTTGTACTTGACATGCAATATTCATAGCCAAGGGATTATAAGACAGGTTACTAAACAGCACACAGCTCTTCTCTACAATAAAGATATTGCAAACTTGTCCCAAACATTCCAACTAAACTTCCCTAAAGATTTATATTCATAGCTCAAAAAAGCAAACTATAGCATTCCACTCATTTTTTTATTTCCCTTATAGCTGGCGTTAAAACGACAGTAAATCATTTAATTCCAAACAGCATTGCTTGTTAAACCAGACAATGCCTTCAGATTAGCCTTACGTAGAATGTAGCTCAAATGCTACTGATCTTGGTGGTAAAATAATAATTTTGTAAATACATCAAAAAAACAACAAAAAAACAAACAGAGAATTTCCGAGGATCTTATATTTTTTATAGTGCAATTAACTTCTTTTATAATTCTTTTAAAACCAAAAAAATGAAATAAAACCCACACAATTACATGGAGGCTATGCATATAGGTTTATTCTGACCTCTATCATTGGCAGATCACAAATTTCACTTTTAATTAATTCCTTACTTTCTGTAGTGGATTAAGTTCACTCAGCTGCTGTAAATAGAAATTATGAATTTATTCCCAGAGTTCCTTGTCACATTTTTTTTTTTTTAAATGTTGTGATGTGGCAGCAAGAATTTCCATTCCCTTTCATTCCTTTCTTTTCTATGCTCAAAAGCAAAACCTGTGCTAAAATATTGTGTTATATTGTATTATGCTGATTCCACTTTTGTATGTGTTTTAGGCGTTGTTTTTGGTTATTTTTTTTTATTTTATTTTGTCGCATCTTGCAGACGTTTAAAATGCAATATTTCTGTACAAATGTTTTAGTATTTGGGTGTATTATCCTTCACAAGGATACACTTTTTTATGTAAATGTTCACACCCAGCTGCCTTTAATATGCCCCTTACTACAACTGTTTACTCTGGCGCTGAAAAGGTTAAAGTGCCTTGGGCCAGAGGGCACATGCAGATTATTAAGTTCATAGATAAATGAGCATGTATGAGGCCTTAAACTGATGGGCGGTGAATGGCCAAACCTTATGACCGAGTGCCTTTTCTGAAGCATTGCTTTACTTGCCACTTTAGAAAACTGAAAACCAAACACAGCACTAAACTTCTTTTCTAATTCTTCATCTATACCTAGCAGCCCTTTGTAAAGATATGAAATGCTCCAGTGCAATATCCGGTAAAGGATACAAGGCTCTAATTATTTTGCAAGCATAAAACACACAATTGATAAAGTAGCTTGTCACTTGATGACTTACTGGCGACCAAGTGTTCTGATAAAAGCAAATCTATATAAAACAATATGGTAGCCTTCCAACTCTCCTGGTACCATATTGGATGAAAACAGGCTATTGTCACCACTGGCCCAGCTCAATATCCCATAATGATCACGGTTTGGGAAAACAAATGACCTGCCAACTTCAACTGAGCATTTATCTGATTCGAAGTACAAATTAAAGGGACGTGGAAAACAAAATGTAAACAATGATTCAGACAGAGCGTACAGTATGGTTAAGATGAGTAATTGAATAAAGATACTTGCTATTTACATTGTTTAAGAAAAATTACAGAATAACTCCTTAATGCCACTAGCCAAGCAAAATGAGATTTTACATTTTTATCACTGCCCTGATTTTGATTGTTGATCATATTTTAGTCCAATTAAACAACATCACAGAGTCGACGGTTAATTAAATTAAATTAATATTTTTTAGATTACAGGGTTTCCCCCCCCCAAAAAAAATGATAGTTAAGGTAGTTGTGCGTTCTTCATAGATAAAAGTATAACTATTGTGATTGCATCTGTTGTATAAAACGTATGTATTATTCGTTTAGTTCCCCCAATTAAGATGATATTTTGCATTTTACTTAAGCACCTGCTGCTTAATGTTGGAAATGATACACGTAATTTGGAATCATTATGCAAAGCCGTTGCAAGTTTTATCATTTAAGCGGTTATTGTTACAATTAATTGGCATGTATGTCTTTATAATAAACTTAGATTACTCATTGTGAAAATCTAATATTTCCCTAAACAGATCTGCAAAGTGCCCACACTCCCTTATGCCTAAAAAACATTCATGAACCTTGGGATCCGGAATTCAGGCTACAAAAATCTAAATACTTTTCTATGCATTGAAAATTCACAGCAAATATATTTCTTTTAGGATACGGGTTCCTGCGGTTTGATTTTGGAGCTTAAAGGGACAGTCTACTCCAGAATTGTTATTGTATAAAATGATGAATCTCTTTATTACCCGTTCCCCAGTTATGCAAAACCAACACGGTTATAATAATACACTTTTTACCTCTGTGATTACCTTGTATCTAAGCTTCTTCTGACTGACCCCATATTTTTGTTCTTTTGACAGACTTGCATTTTAGCCAATCAGTGTTGACTCACAAATAACTCCACAGGAGTGAGCACAGTGTTATCTATATGGCACACATGAACTAGCGGTTTCTAGCTGTGAAAAACTCAAAATGTACTGAGATAAGAGGCGGCCTTCAAGGGCTTATAAATTAGCATATGAGCCTACCTAGGTTTAGCTTTCAAGAAAGAATACCACAAGTACAATGCAGATTTGATAATAAAAGTAAATTGGAAAGTTGTTTCAAATTTCATGCCCTATCTGAATCATGAAAGTTTCATTTTGACTAGACTGTCCCTTTAAAGGGGCATGAAACCCAGAATGCCTGCAATTTAAAAAAAAACTTTCTAATTTACTTCTATTATCAAATTTTCTTTGTACTCTTGGTATCTTTTGTTAAAAAGTAGGGACGTAAGCTCAGGAGTGTGCACGTGTCTGGGGCACTATATGACAGAGGTTTTGCAAGAGTCCAGACACCTACCCAGGTATCTCTTCAACAAAGCACATTTTTATAATAGAAGTAAATTGGAAACTTTTTTTAAAAATTGTATGCTCTGTCTGAATCACAAAAGACCATTTTTGGGTCTCGTATCCCTTTAAATGAGCAGCCTATATCACATTGTCGCTACAGAATAGCATTAATAAGTACGCCGCATATACAAGATAGTAGAATGGTGCAATAATTGTCGACTTTTAGAGCTGCACCCAGCACTGACTAAATAAATATGTGAAATTAATGTTTGCCCCTCTGTCAATAAAAGGGGTAGAACGGTACTGTTTAGCTTCACCACCGGTGTCCTAATCAAAGCATGCGTGTCATTAATGTGTCAACTTGACTGGCTTTTTGTACATAACGTTCACTTTACTTTCCTGTAAAGCCATTGTGGCATTTTTACAACCTTTGTCAAAATACAAAACCGTTTAAGTATTTCTGTTTCCTTATTTATTGATTGCGCTAAGAGACTCTTTAACTGAATCATTCTAGGATCATAAAGGGCAACACAATATGTAGTTGCTCAAAAAAAATCCATGTGATACATCAAAGAAACCTGCACTAGTATGATCAGTGCAGTAATGTGATGTTTAATTTACATTTTCTTTTTTATTATAATAATGAAATCTGGGAATCTCTTTTTATATATTTATCATTTGAGCATTCAACAATTTCACAACAGATGTGCAGTGTAGCAGAGATACTCCAGAGTTTTGTCTTTCACTTTTGTGTTAGTCTTTTTGTGCAATGGTTATTTCCTTCCATAAGGCAAGGAGAGTCCACGACTTCATTCCTTACTGTTGGGAAATACAACACCTGGCCACCAGGAGAAGGCAGAGACACCCCAGCCAAAGGCTTAAATATCCCTCCCACTTCCCCTATCCCCCAGTCATTCTTTGCCTTTCCTCTCTATAGGAGGTGGCAGAGAAGTGTCAGAAGATTTCGATAGTCCTGTAATGCGTATGTTCCCTTCAAAAAAGGACTGGAGTTTTAAGTAATCATGTCAACCTCTCATTGAGAGTATTGATGAAAGTTAGTCTGGAGATGCAGGGAAAGTTTTTCTGCGAACCCATCCAGACTGCTGCCTTACAGCTCCCGGGCAGTCAGAGTTTCACTACTTGCTGTTACACACTCAAGTCCATGTCAGAGGCGTTGCTTCAAGACTGATACACTTGAGAGGCTGTGCCTGTTCCACAGCATGGATCCTGGAGGTAAGATTGTTTTATATATACTCTTTGCTATACCGGGTCACAGTGTGGCTCCTTTATGCCTCAATAGGATCAAGGGTTAATATCTCCTCCAGGGAGATTATTTGAACAGCAAAAGGTTATTTATACCTGCTTTTATGTGAGAGTTTTTTGGGCTCATAGACTGTGTGCTTTTTGCTTGGAACGAACAGGTTTCCCTTTCCTTTTTGTGTGTTGTGCAGCTCATAATAGCTTGGCGCCTTTTTCATAGCAGGGAAAGTCCTGTCCTTTGCACTACGTGGCCGGGTGCAGTCTTTTAGTTTTTCCTTCGATCTTGCTGCGAACATTACTCCTAAGAAGAGCGTTTTCTCTGTTAGCTGTCTGGGTCTAGGAGGTGGTGAGTGCCCCAGCCATTGGGATTATAAAGGTGCAGTTTTTTTTAATAAAGTGTTTACTTTTTTCTCTGTCCTGTGAATTTATCCTAGCTATGGAGGACTCTATTACATTAGAAGGTTCTGCTCCTTCTGTACTGATTAATAATTCCTGTTTATATTGTGAGGAGGCTGTGGTTTGCCCGCTTGCTCAATTTTGTTCCATTTGTCTAAGCACTGTTCTAAAGTCTAAGAAGGGAGACAAGCCAGCTAATATTCATAGCGCTATTGGCCCCTCTGAGCCTTCTACCTCTCAGGAATCTGGGTCCCGAGAGATTATTTCCCTTTCTTCACTTCCCGCTCCACATTTAGTTCCCCACGGCCAAACTAATCCTCCATCTGGAGGGGGCGTTTTTCCTGCTGACTTTAACGTGCAGTTACAATCGGTAGTGTCTGCGGCTCTGAGTGCCTTACCTCGCTCTAACAAACGCAAGAGAGAGATTAAACATAGTTCTCCTGACTTAGTAGCTAAATCTGACAAATATTTAGATGACTATGTCCCAGCTATCCGAGGATGAGTTAACCTCTGTATCTTCAGAGGGTGAACTTTCTAAGTCAGAGTCTTCAGTTTCTAAACTTCCTTCAGCGGAGGAACCCTCCATTAGATTTAAAATTGAGAATCTGCGTTTTTTATGAAAGGAGGTTCTGTCTACACTAGAGCTTGTGTAGACGGGCCTCACTGCATTTTCCTAACAGGTTGCTGCCCTTACATCGAAAGCCAAAGTAGGTTTACTCTGTCCTCTCTTGTGTTCACAGGTCTCTGTGAGGAGTTGCATCCTCTCATACCGGGTGAGCTGTCCTCCTGCCGGACAGCCTGTGGTGCAGAGTGCCATTTTGTTGTTTTATATAGAAGACACAGGAATTTGGCACTAAAATCAGTAACTGCATTTTATTGGGGACTAAAGCTCCTGTTTTTAAGCAGGTTCATTAGGCAGGAAGCAGGCACTGGGACTTTGAGAGTGGTTAAATGTATGGGGAGAACGCAGGTACTTTAACTTAGGTGGTTCCGTCTAATAAGATCTGGAGTGTTTTGGAAAGGTCTGGACATCTCTCAGTTTAGATATCTTATTCCTGAGTCATGTTAACAGAGCGCTTTTGTGAAAAATTTGGCACATATCTGATAATGGCTGCTGGGACTGCCTCTATGATGCTTAGGGAGGCGGGTCCGTTTCTGTTGCAGTTAAGTTTTCCCTAAACGCTTGCTTTTATTTTAACAGCGTAGCTGATAACGGAAGTGCTGCTACATCAAGCTCCTCAACGGAGCTGTCGATTATAGTCACTGCAGACTTAGTTACTGTCAGCGGGTTGTGTCTGGTGTGCAGAGGGGACAGGTAGGCACCTCAGTGTCTGTCAGATTGTCTTACATTTATTACTTAGCTAAGAATCTTGCCAAAGTTAGCATTTTTTATTGAACCTTGCTTATGCCGTTTTCTGTTGGTAACGAATGCTCTTAAATGGGCAGTAAAATTAAAAAAAAGGGTTTTTTTATTTGTTTTTTGTTTCTTTTTTGCAAGATGGATCAAGAGTCTGTGACTCCTGCTCAATGCAAGATTTGTCTAGATGAACCCCCTTTACCTTTTTCTTCTGATTGTATTGAGAGAACTATGCTCTCAGGTTGATGCTGCTCAGGCAATGCCGCAGCTTTTTCCTCAAGCGTCCCAAGCCCTTACCCATTCAGTGCCCTGCGGTTCCTCACAATCTCCTGGAGAAGTGTATTTGCATGCAGAAATTGCGACCCAGGTATCTGAGGCGTTAGCTGCCATTCCCTTACTTCAGGGGAAACGTAAGAGGAAATTTAAAGAATCAGATTGTTAGGTTTCTGATCCAGTCTAGGCTAACCAAGTTGCTATTTCTCATACGTCTGAAGAGGAAGATAATTCGGTAGTCTCTGAGGGCGAGATCTCAGATTCGGGTAGTATAATTCCTTTTTCTGATGCTGAAGTTGTTTCCTTCAGATTTAAGCTTGAACATCTAAGTGTTTTGTTAAAGTAAGTTTTAGCTACCTTGGACGACTCTGATACTCCTATCGTTGTCAACCCTAAAAAATCTAGCAAATTAAATAGATATTTCGATGTTCCCTCCTCTGTCGAGGTGTTTCCTGTGCCAGACCGTGCTACGGAGATCATTGCCAAGGAATGGGAGAGACCTGGAATCCCTTTTTCCCCAATTCCGGTTTTTAGAAAGATGTTCCCGGTGGCTGACTCCATTAAGGAATCATGGCAGACAGTACCCAAGGTGGAAGGGGCGATTTCTACCTTGACTAAGAGAACCACTATTTCTATTTAGGATAGTTGCTCTTTTAAGGACCCTATGGACAAGAAGCTGGAGGCTTACTTGAAAAAGATGTACAGTTGTGCTCATAAGTTTTTATACCCTGGCAGAATTTATGATTTCTTGGCCATTTTTCAGAGAATATGAATGATAACACAAAAACTTTTCTTTCACTCATGGTTAGTGTTTGGCTGAAGCCATTTATTATCAATCAACTGTGTTTATGCTACCCAAATGACCCTAATCAAAAGTTTACATTCCCTGGTGATTTTGGCCTGATAACATGCACACAAGTTGATACAAAGGGGTTTGAATTGATATTAAAGGTAACTATCCTCACCTGTGATCTGTTTGCTTGTAATTAGTGTGTGTGTATAAAAGATCAATGAGTTTCTGGAGTCATGGGAGTCATGGGGAAAGCAAAAAAAAAAATAGTCAAAGGATCTGTAGGAAAAGGTAGTTGAACTGTATAAAACAGAAAAGGGATATAAAAATATATTGAAGGAATTGAGAATGCCAACTCTAATCAAGAATTGGAATATGAGGGGTTCTGTTGAAACCAAACCACGGTCAGGTAGACCAACTAAAATTTCAGCTACAACTGCCAGGAGAATTTTTCAGGATGCAAAGAAAAACCCACAAATAACTTCAGGTGAAATATAGGACTCTCAAAACATGTGATGTGACTGTTTCAAGATGCACAATAAGGAGGCACTTGAAGAAAGACAGGCTGCATGGTCGAGTCGCCAGAAGAAAGCCACTACGCAAATGCCACAAAGTATCCCGCTTACAATACGCCAAACAGCACAGAGACAAGCCTCAAACCTTCTGGCACAAAATCATTTGGAGTGATCAGACCAAAATTGAGCTCTTTGACTACAACCATAAACGCTACATTTGGAGAGGAGTCAACAAGGCCTATGATGAAAGTTATACCATTCCTACTGTGAAACACGGAGGTGGATCACTGATGTTTTGGGGATGTATGAGCTACAAAGGCACAGGAAATTTGGTCAGAATTGATGGCAAGATGAATGCTGTATGTTATCAAAAAATACTGGAGGAAAATTTGCATTCATCAGCCTGGAAGCTGCGCATGGGACATACTTGGACATTCCAACATGACAATGATCCTAAACACAAGGCCAAGTCGACCTGTCATTGGCTACAGCAGAATAAAGTGAAGGTTCTGGAGTGGCCATCTCAGTCTCCTGACCTCAATATCATTGAGCCACTCTGGGGAGATCTCAAAGGTGCAGTTCATGCAAGACAGCCCAAGAATTTACAGGAACTGGAGGCTTTTGCCAGGAAGAATGGGCTGCTTTACCATCTGAGAAGATAAAGAGCCTCATCCACAAATACCAAAAAAGACTTCAAGCTGTCATTAATGTTAACGGGGGCAATACACGGTATTAAGAATTGGGGTATGTAAACCTTTGATCAGGGTCATTTGATTAGTTTCTGTTGTCATTATAATTTAAATGATAATAATAATATTGCTTCAGCCAAACACTAACCATGAGTGAAAGAAAAGTTTTTGTGTTATCATTCATATTCTCTGAAAAATGGCCAAGAAATCATAAATTCTGCCAGGGTATGTAAACTTATGAGCACAACTGTAAATTCATCAGGGTCTTTAATGGCAACCAGCGGTGTGTATTGCTACAGTGACAAGTGCTGCAGCCTATTGGTCTTCAAGCAGAGACTTCCTTCTAAACTTTTGGCGATTCCTTTCAAGGGTAAGACCTTGTTTGGGCCGAGTTTGGCAGAAATTATTTCCGATATCACTGGTGGTAAAGGATCTTTTCTGCCACAGGATAAGAAGAATAGGCCGAAAGGACGTCAGAGTAATTTTCGTTCCTTTCGTAACTTCAGAGGTAAGTCTTCCCCCTCCTCTGCCAAGCAGGAACAGTCCAAGCCTTCTTGGAAACCCAGTCCGTTTTTGAATTCGGGGAAGCAATCCAAGAAGCCCGCAGCGGAGTCTGTCAGCATGAAGGGTTCGCACCCGATCCGGAACCGGATCAAGTGGGGGGCAGACTCTATCTGTTTTCTCAGGCATGGATATGGGATGTTCAAGATCTGTGGGCCATGGACATAGTATCCCAGGGTTACAAATTAGAATTCAAGACCGTCCCTCCAAGAGGCAGGTTTCACCTCTCAAGATTATCTGCAGACCAAATAAAAAGAGAGGCGTTCTTGAAATGTGTACACGACCTTTCCCTTATGGGAGTGATAGTTCCAGTACAAGA
Organism: Bombina bombina; assembly: GCF_027579735.1. Lineage (NCBI taxonomy): Eukaryota > Metazoa > Chordata > Amphibia > Anura > Bombinatoridae > Bombina > Bombina bombina. Next base: position 130,119,204 of record NC_069510.1, read on the forward strand.
ACAGGGTCTAGGGTTCTATTCCAATCTGTTCATGGTTCCCAAAAAAGAGGAAACTTTCAGGCCTATTCTAGACCTGAAGTGTCTAAACAAGATTCTCAGAGTGCCGTCCTTCAAAATGGAGACTATCCGTTCCATTCTTCCTTTAGTACAAGAAGATCAGTTCATGACTACCATTGACCTGAAGGATGCGTACCTCCATGTTCCCATTCACAGGGATCATCACAAATTCCTAAGATTTGCTTTTCTGGACAGACTCTTTCAGTTTGTGGCTCTTCCTTTTGGCCTTGCCACAGCTCCCAGAATTTTCTCAAAGGTCCTGGGGGCTCTTTTGGCAGTAATTCGGTTTCGGGGAATTGCTGTGGCGCCTTATCTGGACGACATTCTGGTAGAGGCGCCATCTTTTCAACTTGCAAAATCTCACACAGAGATATTGTTGTCTTTTCGTGCTCACGGTTGAAAGGTAAATTTGGGAGAGTTGGAAAATGTGTGTTTTCCCTGTGCTGGTTTAACCTGATATGCTAGTGGGATAAGGGAGGATCCAAAACCTCCAAAAGTTTGACTATGCTAAATGAGAAAACTACTAACTAGTAGTAGAATACTCAACCCACAGCGCTATCAGCTTAAATCAGGACATCAAAGTGTTAAATAATATCAAATAATGATAATATGTTGCAAATCAAATACGGTTAACTCACAGGTATAAAGTGTATCAAAATATTACAATTTATTAAAATGCATGAAATATCAAACGTATATATAAAAACAAAGGACAAAAATAAACCAAAATATATTAAAAACAATAGGGATAAATGGCAGTGGTGTGAATTATCCCAGAAGAGCCGATATGATGCACAAAGTCTAGTATCCAAGATCGCTGTGACGCTGGAATCAGAACCAGAGATCAGATTACTTTCATTACGTTATTTCACTTCAACTCAAGATCGAAGCTGGAACACAAATATATTCAAATCAAACGAAGAAAAAGAACCAAGCAAAAGGTTTTCACTTTTACTTACACTAGAGGTTCTATTTGAGAGCGATGTCTTCCCCTTAGGCGTACACTTGTCTGTGCAGTAACCAGCTGTATCGATGTCCACAGTAATGGTACGAAGTTTGCAGCGGCTGTTAGACAGATCCTTTCTGATATGGATGCCAATAAACCTTGCCAAATTACGCCACGTGCTTCCTTGACCTCCTACTACGAAACTGTCTCAAGAACATCTGTCTCAGGGGACATGCTTCCGGAGACCCTCATGGGTGATTGTGACCACGGACGCCAGCCTGGTGGGCTGGGGAGTGGTCTTGGACTCTTTGAAAGCACAAGGACTTTGGTCTCATGAGGAATCTGCTCTCCCCATAAATATTTTGGAGTTGAGAGCGATTTTCATTGCCTTGATGGCTTGGCCTCAACTGGCCTTAGCCCAGTTTATCAGGTTTGTCAGTCAACATAACCTCAGTGGCTTACATCAACCACCAGGGGGGGAACTCGGAGTTGCTTAGCCATGAAGGAAGTGGCTCAGATTATTCAATGGGCGGAAGCTCACAATTGCTTTCTATCTGCCATCCACATTCCAGGAATGGGACAACCAAGAAGCAGATTTCCTGAGCAGACAGACTTTTAATGCCGTGGAGTGGGAACTTCATCAGGAGGTGTTTTGCAGGTTAACCATCAAATGGGGAGTACCTGAATTGGATCTAATGGCGTCTCATCAGAATGCCAAGCTCCCAAAGTACGGTTCGAGGTCAAGGGAACCTCAGGCCTTCATGATAGATGCTCTTGCAGTTCCTTGGAGCTTCAGGTTGGCATACCTATTTCCTCTGTTTGCTCTCCTTCCCCGAGTCATTGCTTGTATCAAGCAGGAGAGAGCGTCAGTGATTCTAATAGCTCCTGCGTGGCCTTGCAGGATCTGGTATGGAGACCTGGTGGAAATGTCATCTCTACCACCGTGGAGACTTGCTCTGAGGAAGGACCTTCTACTTCAGGGTCTTTTTCTTCATCCAAGTCTCATTTTTCTGAAGCTGACTGTCTGGAGATTGAACACTTAATTTTATCCATGCATGGATTTTCTAAATCAGTCATTGAGATCATGATTCAGGCTCGTAAGCCTGTTACTAGAAAGATTTACCATAAGATATGGCGTAAATATCTTTATTGGTGTGAATCCAAGGGTTACTCTTGGAGTAGGGTCAGGATTCCAAGAATTTTAGCTTTTCTCCAGGAGGGTCTGGAGAAAGGTTTTTCTGTCAGTACTTTGAAGGGTCAGTTTTCTGCTCTATCTGTTTTACTGCACAAACGTCTGGCGAATGCGCCAGATGTGCAATCTTTTTGTCAGGCCTTGGTCAGGATTAGGCCTGTGTTTAAATCTGTTGCTCCACCGTGGAGCCTTAATCTTGTTCCTAAAGTTTTGCAACAGGCTCCGTTTGAGCCAGTGCATTCCATAGATATTAAGTTGTTACCTTGGAAGGTTTTGTTTCTTATAGCTATCTCTTCTGCTCAGAGAGTTTCTGAAATTTCAGCTTTGCAGTGCGATTCGCCTTATCTTATATTTCATGCAGATAAGGCAGTCCTTCGTACAAAGTTTGGTTTTCTTCCGAAGGTTGTGTCTGACAGAAATATTAATCAAGAGATTGTGGTTCCTTCTCTGTGTCCTAATCCTTCTTCTCATAAGGAACATCTCTTGCTGCTACTTCTCTTTCTCTCTGGTTGAGAAGTATTATTCTTTTGGCTTAAGAGACTGCTGGTCAGCAGCCTCTTGAGAGAATTACTGCTCATTCCACCAGGGCTGTTTCTTCTTTTTGGGCTTTCAAAAATGAAGCTTCTGTTGAGCAGATTTGCAAGGCTGCAACTTGGACTTCTTTGCATACTTTTTCCAAACTTTATAAATTTGATACTTTTGCCTCTGCTGAGGCTTCTTTTGCTTCCGCTAAGGCTTCTTTTGGGAGAAAGGTTCTTCAAGCACAAAATTTATGCTTACCTGATAAATTTCTTTGTTTTCGGATATGGTGAGTCCACGGCCCACCCTGTATTGTTAAGACAGTTTGTTTTTTGTCTAGATTTAAGGCACCTCTACACCTTGTGTTACTCCTTTTCTCCATTTTCCTTCGGTCTAATGACTGGGGATTGTGGGAAGGGGAGTGATATTTAACAGCTTTGCTGTGGTGCTCTTTGCCTCCTCCTGCTGGCCAGGAGTGATATTCCCACTCCGTGGACTCACCATATCCGAAAAGAAAGAAATTTATCAGGTAAGCATAAATTTAGTTTTTGCCAGATTCCATTTTAGACCCTTACAACTATGCATGCTGAGACAATGGAATGGCGACCATTCAGATCTGTCTCAACAGATCGTGCGGGACAACCTGTTGAGAGACTCGCTCTCTTGGTGGCTCTGTCCAGATCATCTGTCCCAAGACACGTGCTTATTGAGATCGTCCTGGAAGATTGTGACTATGGTTACAAGCCTTTCCAGTTGGGGAGCCGTTTGGGGTGCCAAGAAGGCACAAGGTCTGTGGACTCAGGAGGAGTCCCTTCCGATCAATCTTTTGGAACTACGGGCAATCTTCAATGCCTTGAAGGCTTGGCCCCTTCTGGGTTCGTCCCAGTTTATCAGATTCCAATCAGACAACATAATCTCTGTTGCCTACATCAACCATCAAGGGGGAACAAGAAGTTCCTTAGCGATGAGAGAAGTATCTCAGATACTAGAGTGGGCAGAAACTCACAGATGTACACTTTCAGCGATTCACATTCTGGGTGTGGACAACTGGGAAGCAGACTTCCTCAGCAGGCAATCCTTTGCCCCAGGGGAATGGTCTCTCCACCCGAGGTATTTGCAGAGATATGCAGCGAGTGGGGGATACCGGACATAGATCTCATGGCGTCCCGCCTTAAAACCAAGCTGCCCAGGTCAGGTACGGGTCGAGATTGAGGGATCCTCGGGCAGAATTGATAGATGCCCTATCAGTACCATGGAGGTTCAAACTCGTATATCTTTTTCCTCTATTACCACTTCTCCCTCGTGTGGTGGCTTGCATCAAGCAGTAGCGAGCATCAGTGATTCTGATTGCTCAATCGTGGCCGCGAAGGACGTGGTTTGTGGATCTGGTGGGGATGTCCTCATCTCCTCAGCGGAGGTTACCTTGTCGCAGAGATCTGCTGATACAGGGTCCTTTTGTTCATCAAAATCTAGATTCTCTGAGGCTGACTTAATGGAGATTAAACACTTATTCTTAACGAAAAGAGGTTTTTCTGAGAGTGTTATCAACACTCTGGTTCAAGCTCGTAAGCCAGTTACTTGTCGTATCTACCATAAAGTGGGGAGGACTTACTTGTACTGGTGTGAAGAGCATGGCTTTTCCTGGCATAAGGTTAAAGGGACACTGAACCCAAATTTTTTCTTTTGTGATTCATGCAATTTTAAGCAACTTTCTAATTTACTTCTATTATCAAATTGTATTCATTCTCTTGGTATCTTTATTTGAAAAGCAAGAATGTAAGTTTAGATGCCGGCCCATTTTTGGTGAACAACCTGGGTTGTTGTTGCTGATTGGTGGATAAATTCACCCACTAATAAAAAAGTGCTGTCCAGGATCTGAACCGAAAATTGTCTGGCTCCTTAGCTTAGATGCCTTTTTTCAAATAAAGATAGCAAGAGAACGAAGAAAAATTAATAATAGGAGTAAATTAGAAAGTTGCTTAAAATTGCAAACTCTATCTGAATCATTAAAGAAAAAATTTTGGTTCAGTGTCCCATTAAGGTTGCCAGAATTGTATCTTTTCTCCAGGATGGACTGGAGAAGGGCTTATCTGCTAGTTCCTTGAAGGGACAGATATCGGCCCTGTCGGTGTTACGGTGCAGTCCTTTGTTAAGACTCTGACTAGGATCAGACCGGTGTTTAGATCTGGGGCTCCGCCTTGGAGCCTCAATCTTGTTCTTAGTGTTTTGCAGCAGACTCCGTTTGAGCCTATGCATACTGTTGACATTAAATTGTTATCTTGGAAGGTTCTTTTTTGCTGGCTATTGCCTCTGCGCGCAGAGTTTCTGAGATTTCTGCTTTACAATGTGACTCCCCTTATCTTGTTTTCCATGCTGATAAGGTGGTTTTACATACTAAATTAGGGTTCCTTCCTAAGGTGGTGTCAGACCGTAACATTTAAAGGGCAAGTCAACCTAAAAATTATTATTACATATTTAGATAATGTATTTAACGATGTTGACAGCAAACTGTAAGCCAATTAGTCTCTAAATATAGTTTGCAAGTAAAACCACTTACTATTTCACCTCGGGCTGTTTTGAAATGGCAGTCTGACCCCTCCTGTCCTGACGTCACCTTCCAGCTTCCACTGAGTGTTCCAAGTCGATCCTGTGCGTTCCTCTATTTCGCGCATGTGCAATGCGCTGGTTTTGTAAAGGGGGCATTTGGAATCAGGAAGAAAACAAACTGCTCCGTACCATAGCGGTTGTTCTATGTGGCGCACCAGTGTCCCACAGCAGTTGGAGTGGTAATCAAAGTCATCAGAAGTACAACGGTCACACAGCAGTTTTTACAACTCCAACTGCTCTGGGACCGCTGTGCTTCTGATGACTTTAATTACCACATTGTTGCTGACAGCCGCATAGGTTATTGGAACTGTAACTGAGGATAGTGCAAATAAAGATCCTGGATTTGTCTCAGGTCGTGCCAAAGCTACATTGTATTTCCCAGGGGATTAGATCAATTGGTGGGTAATAGTAGCAGCAGGAAATCTGAATATCCGTAGTAAGCGTGCATGGTAATAATGAGGGATCTTTATTTACACTATCTTCAGTTACACTTCCTGTTCTAATAACCTATGCGGATGTTAGCAGCAATGTGGTAATTGAAGTCATCAGAAGCACAGCGGTCCCGCAGCAGTGTAACTGAGGATAGTGTAAATAAAGATCCTGGATTTGTCTCAGGTTCTGCCAAAGCTCATGGTGCATCAGACACCATCATGTGTTAACGAGACACAGCTGCTGGTGGGGAGAGGGTTAACGGCACTAATTCCTCATGCACGCTTGCTACCGATATTCAGATTTCCTTCTGCCACTATCACCAACCAATTGTTCTACTCCCCCGGGCAATACAATGTAGCTTTGGCACGACCTGAGACAAATCCAGGATCTTTATTTATCCTATCCTCAGTTACAGTTCCAATAACCTATGTGGCTGTCGGCAGCAATGTGGTAATTGAAGTCATCAGAAGCACAACAGTCCCACAGCAGTTGGAGTTGTAAAAACTGCTGTAGGACCAATGTACTTCTGATGACGTCAATTACCACTCCAACTGCTGTGGGATACTGAGCGGTTTGTTTTCTTCTTGACTCCAAATGCCCCCTTGACAAAACCGGCGCATTGTGCATGCGCAAAACAGAGGAATGCACAGGATCGACTTGGAATACTCAGTGGAAGCTGGAGGGTGACGGTAGGAGACAAGGGGTCAGGCAGCTATTTCAAAATGATCTGAGGTGAAACTGTATGTGGTTTTACTTGCAATAATAATAATAATTTAATTTTTAATGAGCGGCTCCGTTTTTTTTTTTTTATATATTCTTCTGGCACCTTTATACCCTGATGTTTCTCCTACTTTTCCTTGTTCCCTCAGCAGAATGACTGGGGGATAGGGGAAGTGGGAGGGATATTTAAGCCTTTGGCTGCAGTGACTTTGCCTCCTCCTGATGGCTAGGTGGTGTATTTCCCAACAGTAAGGAATGAAGTTGTGGACTCTCCCGTCCAGGAAGGAAAGGAATTTATCTGGTAAGCATAAATTATGTTTTTACAGTTAGCTCTTTTGATGCCCTAATCCACATATATGTTTCCCTTTTATTACACACGTTACTGTTTTATGTTTTTAATGTCTTGTATTGGAATCGGTTGTTAGCTCATAGCTACAAAAGATTCTGCCACGTTCAGAGGAAAAAAAGAGTATAGTTGCTTATTTAAAATGTATACATCTCCTTACCTCTCAGGCACACAGAAAAGACATTGTACCTCAGAGCTATAAAACCATTCAGGAGCTACTAGAATTAGACCATATGAACATCCTTTCAGGCTAAGAATTAAAGGTTTGTGTGAATGAGGTAAGCATTTAGAATATCGTTATATGCTTATTTATAGTCGTACCTTTGGTTAAGGAATACATTGACTAGATCTGTTTTTGTGTGTGCTGACAATACGATGTACGTTTCATAAAGAATTTTATTGTTGCACTGAACAGAGATGTTTACAGATAGACGTGCACAAATACCACAGGGTACAAAGCGGACAACGCTATTCCGTATTGATCTTGCAGCGGTTGACTTTGTAAGCTAGGTGTGAGGATACTAAAAATGAGCAGCTAACGCACAGCATTTTCTCCAACAGCTTAATCAGCCCTCAAAATCCATACTTTCCTGAGATCTTCTGATTGTTCTTGGCAATCTCTGGCCTCATTGAGGGGGCGAAGGGGGGGATGAGAAGATAGACACTTGGTATAATTATATTAACCCTTTCTCTCTGGATATACATGCGAGGTCAAGACTTGTCATTTCGCATCTTCAGCACACGATTTTAAAAAGTCTTTTGCAGCTCATTGACTCTCTCAAGGGTATACGTCTGAGATGTGAGAGGGTAAAGTACCTCTTAATACAAAGGGAGTCTCTTCTGCCAGTTCTTTAATCTCCTTGCAGATTATGAATGTGGGATGCGGTGTGTTCAATAAAACGGATTCTTGCAACTAGTCTAGAAAAAAAAATCGTTCATTCTATTACAGTTCAAGCAGACATGATATATTCAAACCAAAAATATCAGGCATGTCCAAAAACATTTTTGTATTATTTGAATAATAAATTACAAATTTAAGCTAAATTTGTCAAATATTTGTTCATTACTTAAGATTCAATTTTGTTCATTAAAGGCACAGCAAGCCCAATACCAAAAGAAGCCTGCAACTTGTGAATGAAACTGCCGAATGCACACCTATTTAATGTGCCTTTAAATCGACAGTCTACACCAGAATGTTTGTTGTTTAAAAAGATAGATAATCCCTTTGTTACCCATTCCCCAGTTTTGCATAACCAACACAGTTATAATAATACACGTTTTACCTTATTTCAGTTCTTTTGACAGACTTGCATTTTAGCCAATCAGTGCTCACTCCTAGGTCACTTCACATGCATGAGCTCTATGTTATCTATATGAAACGCATGAACAAATGCCCTCTAGTGGTCAAAATGCATTTAGATTAGAGGCTGTCTTCAAGGTCTAAGAAATTAGCATATGAACCTTCTAGGTTTAGCTTTCAACTAAGAATACCAAGAGAACAAAGCAAAATTGGTGATAAAAGTAAATTGGGAAGTTGTTTAAAATTACTTGCCCTATTTAAATCATGAAAGTTTTTTTTGGACTTGACTGTCCCTTTAATTAACAAAATTGGTTTAAGTAATGAACAAATATCTGACAAATTTAGTTTAAATATGTTATTTATTATTAATAGGACATTTGAATGGAGAAGTTATTTGCTCTAATTCTTTAGAACCTTGTTTGTGAACCTGTGGGGCATGTATCCCTGGGAGTTACTTGGAGCATTGTTAACACCATACTCCAGCAATTGTCCTTTCATTATTTTCTGCCGTAATGCAGCTAATGTTAAAGGGACAGTCTACACCAGAATTTTTATTGTTTTAAAAGATAATCCCTTTATTACCCATTTCCCAGTTTTGCATAACTAACACAGTTATAATAATATACTTTTAACCTCTGTGATTATCTTGTATCTAAGCCTCTGCAAACTGCCCCTTTTTTCAGTTCTTTTGACAGACTTGCAGTCTAGCCAATCAGTGCCTGCTCCCAGATTACTTCACGTGCACGAGCACAATGTTATCTATATGAAATATGTGAACTAACACCCTCTAGTGGTGAAAAACTGTTAAAATGCAATCTGAAAGAGGTGGGCTTCAAGGTCTAAGAAATTAGCATATGAACCTCCTAGGTTAAGCTTTCAACTAAGAATACCAAGAGAACAAAGCAAAATTGGTGATAAAAGTAAATTGGAAAATTGTTTAAAATTACATGCTCTATCTGAATCATGAAAGTTTATTTTGGCCTAGACTGTCCCTTTAACGTCCAATCTATTACATAAACCAGTGTTTCTCAATTCTACCCTCATACATCCCTAACAGGCCAGATTTGTTTTTCCTGTCTGGTCTGGTCAGCTGCTTCGTAACGTGTACATGCTGGCTGGTTATAGATATTTGAGTGCTGGAGTTGATAAACGCTGATATAAATCACAGTGAAATGGTGTCATGGACCCATTTGCCAAATATAAGGATAATATGCTATGGTGGCATGTGCCAGATTTAACAAGGATAATAGGATACAGTGACATGTGCCAGATATAACAGGGATAGTATGCTACAGTGACACGTGTCAGATATAACCAGGATAGTCTGCTACGGTGACACGTGCATATATAACAAGGATAGTATGCTACAGTGACACATACCAGATATAACCAGGATAGTCTGCTATGGTGACATGTGCAGATATAACAAGGATAGTATGCTAAAGTGACACGTGCCAGATATAGCAAGGATAGTATGCTACGGTGACACATGCCAGATATAACAAGGATAGTATGCTACAGTGACACGTACCAGATATAACAAGGATAGTATACTAAAGTGACATGTGCCTGATATAAAGGATATTATGCTACAGTGACACGTAACAGATTTAACAAGGCTAGTATGCTACATTGACATGTGCCAGATATAACAAGGATAGTCTGCTACGGTGATATGTGCCAGATAGAACAAGAATAGTATGCTACGGTGATACGAGCTAGATATAACAAGGATAGTATGCTATGGTGACACGTGCCAGATATAACAAGGATAATATGTTACGATGACATGTGCCAGATAGAAAAAGGATAGTAGGCTACTTTAACATGTACCAGATATAACAAGGATAGTATACTACGGTAACATGTGCCTGATATAAAGGATATTATGCTACTCTCTCCTCTATCCACCTGCACCACCCCCTTCATCTGCCTTTAGTGCTCAAGACCTGGCAGACTACTTTTTCAACAAAACACTTACCATCCGAAGTAATATCCCAACACAAGACTGCAACCTTCCATCTCCGCCCCCGGCGACCACTCCCAGCACCTCCCCCCCAACCACTGAGAATGAAGTGAGTTCCCTATTGTCTTCATCACACCTTACTACCTGCCCACTTGTCCCTATCCCTTCACATCTAATACCTTCTCTGTCTTCTACCCTCACTCCATCTCTTACATATTCAACATATCCCTTACTACTGGTTCATTCCCATCTTCCTTCAAAAATGCAAAGGTCACCCCATCCTCAAAAAACTCTTCCTCAACCCCAATTCTCCTGCAAACTACCGCCCCATATCACTGCTTCCGCCAGCTTCAAAAATCCTGGAAAAAATAGTTTTCGATCGCCTAACCCAATTCTTGTCCTCCAACTCATTGCTTGACCCCTTGCAATCTGTCTTCCGCCCCAACACTCAACTGAGACTGCCCTCACCAAGGTTAATAATGATCTTCTTTCTGCTAAAAACAATGGCCACTACTCAATACTTATCTTACTTTACCTATCTGCTGCCTTTGACACCGTTGACCATCCCCTTCTTCTATGGACTCTCAGCTCCATTGGGCTCTCTGACACTGCCCTCTCCTGGATCCACTCTTATCTGTCTAATAGGTCAATCTCTGTCTCCTTTGCTTGTGGCGACTCCTCTCCATTGCCTCTGTCTGTTGGAGTACCTCAAGGCTCTATTCTGGGTCCTCTACTCTTCTCTATTTATACTTCCTCACTGGGTAAACTTATCAGTAGCTATGGCTTCAACTATCACCTCTATGCTGATGATACCTATCCACCCCTGCACTCTCCGTCTGTCCTTTCTCACATCAGTGTCTGCTTATCTGGCATTTCTTCTTGGATGGCCTCTCATTACCTAAAAAAATGTCTAAGACTGAGCTCCTCCTAATCCCCCTCTTTCTTCATCCTGTCGCAACCACCTTCACAATATCTCCAAAATGTGTCCGTTTCTGAGTGCTGAAACTACAAAACAGCAAATCCACTCCCTGGTAATTTCCTGACTTGATTACTGTAATAACCTACTAACTGGCCTCCCTCTCTTCCTCTCTCCTCCTCTCCAGCTAATCCACCTCTCCCGACTCTCTGTATCTGCTGCACCTCTCTGTGAGTGCCTTCACTTCTTACCCTGAAGTACAAAGCCGTTACCAACGCAACCCCCTCCTACCTGTCCTCACTCATCAGCAAATATACTCTGGCCCGCCCCCTAAAATCCAACAATGACCTGCTCCTTAGCCTCCTTGAATCTTCTACCATCACCTCCTCCCATGCTAGACTGCAGGACTTCTCTCGTGTGGCACCAACCATCTGGAACGCACTTCCTCAAGCTGTCAGACTTTCCCCTAACCTTTTCTCCTTTAAACGCTCCATAAAGACCTTTTTGTTCAGGGAAGCCTATCTCCAAATCAGTAACAAATGAATTCCACTTGCCTTATAGCTGCCCTCATCTAACTCCACACTAACATCATTCCCACCTTTGCAGTCCCCACCTCCTGTTTCCCATCCTCCTACCCATCTAGATTGTAAGTTCCCATGGGAACAGGGCCCTCGATTCCCCCTGTATTTGTTTGTTTGTTAAACTTTGTCTGTTGTCTCATATTGTACTGTCCTTTTATCTTTGTACCCATGGACAGCGCTGTGGAATGTGCAGGCGCTTTATAAGTAAAGAATAATAATAATACAGTGACACGTACCAGATATAATAAGGATAGTATGCTACAGTGACACGTGCCAGATATAACAGGGATAGAATGCTACAGTGACACGTGCCAGATATAACAGGGATAGTATGCTACAGTGACACGTGCCAGATATAACAAGGCTAGTATGCTACATTGATATATGACAGCTATAACAAGGATAATATGCTACAGTGACACATGCCAGATATAACAGGAATAGTATGCTACAGTGACACGTGCCAGATATAACAAGGATAGTATGCTACAGTGACACGTGCCAGATATAACAGGGATAGTATGCTACAGTGACACGTGCCAGATATAACAAGGATAGTATGCTACATTGATATATGACAGCTATAACAAGGATAATATGCTACAGTGACACGTGCCAGATATAACAGGGATAGTATGCTACAGTGACACGTGCCAGATATAACAAGGATAGTATGCTACATTGATATATGACAGATATAACAAGGATAGTCTGCTACGGTATTATGTGCCAGATATAACAAGGATAGTCTGCTATGGTGACACGTGCCAGGTATAACAAGGATAGTCTGCTACGGTGATATGTGCCAGATATAACAAGGATATTATGCTATGGTGATATGTGCCAGATATAACAAGAATACTATGCTATGGTAACACGTACCAGATACAACAAGGATAGTATGCTATGGTGACACGTGCCAGATATAACAAGGATATTATGCTACAGTGAAAAGTGCCAGATATAACAAGGATAGTATGCTACATTGATATGTGCCAGATATAACAAGGATATTATGCTACGGTGACAGATGCCAGATATAACAAGGATATTATGCTACGGTGACACATGCCAGATATAACAAGGATATTATGCTACAGTGACACGTGCCAGATATAACAAGGATAGTCTGCTATGGTGACACGTGCAAGATATAAGAAGGATAGTATGCTACGGTGATCTGTGCCAGATAAAACAAGAATAGTATGCTACGGTAACACGTGCCAGATCTAAAAAGGATAGTCTGCTATGGTGATATGTGCCAGATAAAACAAGAATAGTATGCTACAGTGATACAAGCTAGATATAACAAGGTTAGTATGCTATGGTTACATGTGCCAGATATTACAAGGCTAGTATGTTACGGTGACGTGCCAGATAGAAAAGGGATAGTATGCTACAGTGACATGTACCAGATATAAGAAGGATATTATGCAACGGTGACACATGCCAGATATAACAAGGATAGTATGCTACGGTGACAGATGCCAGATATAACAAGGATATTATGCTACGGTGACACATGCCAGATATAACAAGGATATTATGCTACAGTGACACGTGCCAGATATAACAAGGATAGTCTGCTATGGTGACACGTGCAAGATATAAGAAGGATAGTATGCTACGGTGATCTGTGCCAGATAAAACAAGAATAGTATGCTACGGTAACACGTGCCAGATCTAAAAAGGATAGTATGCTACGGTGATATGTGCCAGATAAAACAAGAATAGTATGCTACAGTGATACAAGCTAGATATAACAAGGTTAGTATGCTATGGTTACATGTGCCAGATATTACAAGGCTAGTATGTTATGGTGACGTGCCAGATAGAAAAGGGATAGTATGCTACAGTGACATGTACCAGATATAAGAAGGATATTATGCAACGGTGACACGTGCCAGATCTAACAAGGATAGTATGCTACGGTGACAGATGCCAGATATAACAAGGATATTATGCTACGGTGACACATGCCAGATATAACAAGGATATTATGCTACATTGATATGTGCCAGATATAACAAGGATAGTATGCTACATTGATATGTGCCAGATATAACAAGGTTAGTATGCTACGGTGACACGTGCCAGATATAACAAGGATATTATGCTACGGTGATATGTGCCAGATATAACAATATTACTATGCTATGGTGACACGTGCCAGATATAACAGGGATAATATGCTATGGTGACACGTGCCAGATATAACATGGTGACACGTGCCAGATATAACAGGGATAGTATGCTATGGTGACACGTGCCAGATATAACAAGGATAGTATGCTACGGTGACGTGCCAGATATAACAAGAATAGTAGGCTACGGTGATGTGCCAGATATAACAAGGATATTATGCTACAGTGAAAAGTGCCAGATATAACAAGGATAGTATGCTACATTGATATGTGCCAGATATAACAAGGATATTATGCTACGGTGCCACATGCCAGATATATCAAGGATATTATGCTACAGTGACACATGCCAGATATAACAAGGATATTTTTAGGTGACGTGCCAGATCTAACAAGGATAGTATGCTACGGTGATCTGTGCCAGATAAAACAAGAATAGTATGCTATAGTGACACGTGCCAGATATAAAAAGGATAGTATGCTACGGTGACACGTGCAAGATTTAACAAGGATAGTCTGCTATGGTGATATGTGCCAGAAAAAACAAGAATAGTATGCTACATTGATATATGCCAGATATAACAAGGATAATATGCTACGGTATTATGTGGCAGATATAACAAGGCTAGTCTTCTACGGTGATATGGGCCAGATAAAACAAGAATAGTATGCTACAGTGAAATGTGCTAGATATAGCAAGGCTAGTATGCTACGGTGATATGAGCCAGATATAACAAGGATAGTATGCTACAGTAACACATGCCAGATATAACAAGGATAGTATGCTACATTGACATGTGCCAGATATAACAACGATAATATTCTACGGTAACATGTGCCAGATATAACAAGGATAGTCTGCTACGGTGATACGAGCTAGATATAACAAGGATAGTATGCTACAGTGACACGTGCTAGATATCACAAGGATAGTATGCTACAGTGATACGAGCTAGATATAACAAGGATAGTATGCTACAGTGACACGTGCCAGATATAACAAGGATAGTATGCTACAGTGACACGTGCCAGATATAACAAGGATAGTATGCTACAGTAACACATGCCAGATATAACAAGGATAGTATGCTACATTGACATGTGCCAGATATAACAACGATAATATTCTACGGTAACATGTGCCAGATATAACAAGGATAGTCTGCTACGGTTATACGAGCTAGATATAACAAGGATAGTATGCTACAGTGACACGTGCTAGATATAACAAGGATAGTATGCTACGGTGATACGAGCTAGATATAACAAGGATAATATGCTATGGTGACACGTGCCAGATATAACAAGGATAGTTTGCTATGGTGACACATGCAAGATATAAGAAGGATAGTCTGCTACGGTGAGATGTGCCAGATAAAGCAAGAATAGTATGCTACAGTGATACAAGCATTAGTATGCTAAGGTGACACATGCCAGATATAACAAGGATAGTATATTACGGTGACGTGCCAGATAGAAAAGGGATAGTATGCTATATTGATATGTGCCAGATATAACAAGGATAGTATGCTACAGTGACATGTACCAGATATAACAAGGATAGTCTGCTACGGTGACATGTACTAGATATACAAGGATAGTATGCTACGGTGACATGTACCAGATATACAAGGATAGAATGCTACGGTGACATGTACCAGATATACAAGGATAGTATGCTACAGTGACATGTACCAGATATAACAAGGATAGTCTGCTACGGTGATATGTCCCAGATATAACAAGGATAATATGCTACGGTGACACGTGCCAGATATAACAAGGATAGTATGCTACGGTGACACGTGCCAGATATAACAAGGATAGTATGCTACGGTGACACGTGCGAGATATAACAAGGATAATCTGCTATGGTGATATGTGCCAGATATAACAATATGCTAGGCTGACATGTGCCAGATATAACGAGGATAGTATGCTATGGTGACGTGCCAGATATAACAAGGATATTATGCTACGGTGACACATGCCAGATATAACAAGGATATTATGCTACGGTGACACATGCCAGATATAACAAGAATATTATGCTACAGTAACACATGCCAGATATAACAAGGATATTATGCTACAGTGACACGTGCCAGATATAACAAGGATAGTATGCTATGGTGACACGTGCTAGATATAACAAGGATAGTATGCTATGGTGACAAGTGCCCGATATAACAAGGATAGTATGCTATGGTGACGTGCCAGATATAACAAGGATTTCTTTCATGTAATTGGCAAGAGTCCATGAGCTAGTGACATATGGGATATGCAATCCTACCAGGAGGGGCAAAGTTTCCCAAACCTCAAAATGCCTATAAATACACCCCTCACCACACCCACAACTCAGTTTTACAAACTTTGCCTCCTATGGAGGTGGTAAAGTAAGTTTGTGCTAAGATTTCTACGTTGATATGCGCTTCTCAGCATTGTTGAAGCCCGATTCCTCTCTGAGTACAGCGAATGTCAGAGGGACGTGAAGGGAGTATCACTTATTTGAATATGATGATTTCCCTAATTTCATAGGTTCTCTGTTATCGGTCGTAGAGATTCATCTCCTACCTCCCTTTTCAGATCAACGATATACTCTCAATTTACCATTACCTCTACTAATAACTGTTTTAGTACTGGTTTGGCTATCTGCTATATGTGGATGGGTGTCTTTTGGTAAGTATGTTTTTATTACTTAAGACACTCTCAGCTATGGTTTGGCACTTTATGCAATTATATAAAGTTATAAATATATGTATTGTACTTATATTTGCCATGAGTCAGGTTCATATATTTCCTTCTGCAGACTGTCAGTTTCATATTTGGGAATGTAAACACTTTAAGAAATGTATTTCTTACCTGGGGTTTAGTCTTTTTTCAATTTGACTACTTTTTGCAGTTGCGGGTGTTAGGCACGCGGGTGCGTCAAATGCTGGACTTTATTGCGTCATTTTTGGCGCGAACTTTTTTGCAGCGAAAATATACGTTTATGACGCAACTTTGTCATTTCCGGCGTCATACGTGACGACAAGACCTTTCACACGGCGGCGTCATTAGTGACGCAAGTGTGTCATTTCCGGTCATTTTTGGCGCCAAAAAAGTTTGTTACGTTGTGCGTCATAATTGGCGCCAAATTTTTTTCATTATTTCAATACCCCATTGATGTTTGCCTCCTGCTTTCTTCTCTATCAGAGGCCTATGTTTTGCATTTTTTCCCATTCCTGAAACTGTCATTTAAGGAAATAGATAATTTTGCTTTATATGTTGTTTTTTCTCTTACATTGAGCAAGATGTCCCAATCTGATCCTGTCTCTGAAGTTTCTGCTGCAACATTGCTGCCTGACATCGGTTCTACCAAAGCTAAGTGCATTTGTTGTAAAATTGTAGAAATTATTCCCCCGAATGTCATTTGTAATAGTTGCCATGATAAACTTTTACATGCAGATAGTGTTTCTATCAGTAATAGTACATTGCCAGTTGCAGTTCCTTCAACTTCTAATGTGCATGATATACCTGTAAATTTTAAAGAATTTGTTTCTAATTCTATTATGAAGGCTTTGTCTGCATTTCCACCTTCTAATAAACGTAAAAGGTCTTTTAAAACTTCTCATTTAGCTGATGAAATTTCAAATGACCAACAACATAATAATTCATCCTCTTCTGATGAGGATCTATCTGTAACAGAAGATCCTTCCTCAGATATTGACACTGACAAATCTACTTATTTATTTAAAATAGAGTATATGCGTTCTTTATTAAAAGAAGTGTTAATTACTTTGGATATTGAGGTAACCAGTCCTATTGACGTTCAGTCTAATAAACGTTTAAATGCTGTTTTTAAACCTCCTGTGGTTTCCCTAGGTGTTTTTCCCATTCCTGAGGCTATTTCTGATATGATTTCTAGGGAATGGAATAAGCCAGGTACTACCTTTATTCATTCTTTAAGGTTTAAGAGATTGTATCCTTTACCAGCAAAATCTATAGAGTTTTGGGAAAAGATCCCCAAAGTTGATGGGGCTATTTCTACTCTTGCTAAACGTACCACTATTCCTATGGAAGATAGCACTTCCTTTAAGGATCCTTTAGATAGGAAGCTTGAATCTTATCTAAGGAAGGCCTATTTATATTCAGGTCAGCTTCTCAGACCTGCTATTTCTTTGGGTGATGTTGCGGCTGCATCAACTTTCTGGTTGGAAAATTTAGCGCAACATGAATTGGATTCTGACATATCTAGCATTGTTCGCTTATTGCAACATGCTAATCATTTTATTTGTGATGCCATTTTTGATATTATCAAAATTGATGTTAGATCCATGTCTTTAGCTCTATTAGCTAGAAGAGCTTTGTGGCTTAAATCTTGGAATGCTGATATGACATCTAAATCTAGATTACTATCTCTTTCTTTCCAAGGTAATAATTTATTTGGTTCTCAGTTGGATTCTATTATTTCAACTATCACTGGAAAAAGGAAGGAGTTTTTTTGCCTCAGGATAAAAAACCTAAGGGTAAATCTAAGGCTTCTAACCGTTTTCGTTCCTTTCGTCAGAATAAGGAACAAAAACTCAATCCTCCTCCCAAGGAATCTGCCCCTAAGTCCGCATGAAGGTGCGGCCCTCATTCCAGCTCAGCTGGTAGGGGGCAGATTAAGGTTTTTCAAGGATTTTTGGATAAAATCTGTCCAAAATCATTGGATTCAGAGCATTGTCTCTCAAGGGTATCGAACAGGATTCAAAGTAAGACCTCCTGTGAGAAGATTTTTTCTCTCACACATTCCTGTAAATCCAGTAAAAGCTCAGGCTTTTCTGAAGTGTGTTTCAGACCTGGAGTCTTCAGGGGTAATCATGCCAGTTCCTCCTCAGGAACAAGGTTTGGGGTTTTATTCAAACCTATTCATTGTACCAAAGAAAGAAAATTTGTTCAGACCAGTTCTGGATCTGAAAATTTTGAATCGTTATGTAAGAGTACCAACTTTCAAGATGGTGACTATAAGGACTATTCTGCCTTTTGTTCAGCAAGGACATTATATGTCCACAATAGACTTGCAGGATGCATACCTTCATATTCCGATTCATCCAGAACACTATCAGTTTCTGAGATTCTCTTTTCTAGACAAGCATTACCAATTTGTTGCTCTTCCATTTCGCCTAGCAACAGCTCCAAGAATATTTTCAAAGGTTCTGGGTGCCCTACTATCTGTAATCAGAGAACAGGGTATTGCGGTGTTTCCTTATTTGGACGATATCTTGGTACTAGCTCAGTCTTTACATACTGCAGAATCTCACACGAATCAACTAGTGTTGTTTCTTCGGAAACATGGTTGGAGGATCAATTTACCAAAAAGTTTCTTGATTCCTCAGACAAGGGTCACCTTTTTAGGCTTCCAGATAGATTCAGTGTCCATGACTCTGTCTCTAACAGACAAGAGACGTTTAAAATTGGTTGCAGCATGTCGGCTCCTTCAGTCTCAGTCATTCCCTTCAGTGGCTATGTGCATGGAAGTTTTAGGTCTCATGACTGCAGCATCGGACGCGATCCCCTTTGCTCGTTTTCACATGAGACCTCTACAGCTTTGTATGCTGAATCAATGGTGCAGGGATTATAGAAAGATATCACAATTAATATCCTTGAATCCCAATGTACAACACTCTCTGACATGGTGGATAGATCACCATCGTTTGGTTCAAGGGGCTTCTTTTGTTCGCCCAACCTGGACTGTGATCACAACAGATGCAAGTCTTTCAGGTTGAGGAGCTGTTTGGGGGTCTCTGACAGCACAAGGGGTTTGGAAATCTCAAGAGGCGAGATTACCAATAAATATTTTAGAACTCCGTGCAATTCTCAGGGCTCTTCAGTACTGGCCTCTACTAAAGAGAGAACCGTTCATTTGTTTTCAGACAGACAATATCACAACTGTGGCTTATGTCAATCATCAGGGTGGGACTCACAGTCCCCAAGCTATGAAAGAAGTATCTCGGATACTTGCTTGGGCGGAATCCAGCTCCTGTCTAATCTCTGCGGTGCATATCCCAGGTGTAGACAATTGGGAGGCGGATTATCTCAGCCGCCAGACTTTACATCCAGGGGAGTGGTCTCTCCATCCAGATGTGTTTTCTCAGATTGTTCAGATGTGGGGGCTTCCAGAGATATATCTCATGGCCTCTCATCTAAACAAGAAACTTCCCAGATACCTGTCCAGGTCCAGGGATATTCAGGCGGAAGCAGTGGATGCGCTGACACTTCCTTGGTGTTATCAACCTGCTTACATCTTCCCGCCTCTGGTTCTCCTTCCAAGAGTGATCTCCAAAATCATCATGGAACAGTCTTTTGTGTTGCTGGTGGCTCCAGCATGGCCACACAGGTTTTGGTATGCGGATCTGGTTCGGATGTCCAGTTGCCCGCCTTGGCCACTTCCGTTATGGCCGGACCTACTGTCTCAAGGTCCGTTTTTCCATCAGGATCTCAAATCATTAAATTTGAAGGTATGGAAATTGAACGCTTAGTTCTAAGTCATAGAGGTTTCTCTGTTTCAGTGATTAATACTATGTTACAAGCTCGTAAATCTGTCTCTAGAAAGATTTATTATAGAGTTTGGAAGACTTACATTTCATGGTGTTCTTCTCATAAATTCTCCTGGCATTCTTTTAGAATTCCTAGAATTTTGCAGTTTCTTCAGGATGGTTTGGATAAGGGTTTGTCTGCAAGTTCCTTGAAAGGACAAATCTCTGTTCTTTGTTTTATTTCACAGAAAGATTGCTATACTTCCTGATATACACTGTTTTGTACAGGCTTTAGTTTGTATTAAGCCTGTCATTAAGTCAATTTCTCCTCCTTGGAGTCTTAATTTGGTTCTGAGGGCTTTATAGGCTCCTCCATTTGAACCTATGCATTCTTTGGACATTAAACTACTTTCTTGGAAAGTGTTGTTCCTTTTGGCTATCTCTTCTGCTAGAAGGGTTTCTGAGCTATCTGCTCTTTCTTGTGAGTCTCCTTTTCTGATTTTCCATCAGGATAAGGCAGTTTTGCGGACTTCTTTTCAATTTTTACCTAAGGTTGTGAATTTTAACAACATTAGTAGAGAAATTGTTGTCCCTTCTTTATGTCCTAATCCTAAGAATCCTTTGGAGAGATCCTTACATTCTTTGGATGTGGTAAGAGCTTTGAAATATTATGTGGAAGCTACTAAAAATTTCAGGAAGACTTCCAGTCTATTTGTTTTATTTTCTGGTCCTAGGAAAGGTCAGAAAGCTTCTTCTATTTCCTTGGCTTCTTGGTTGAAACTTTTGATTCATCAAGCTTATTTGGAGTCGGGTCAAACCCCTCCTCAGAGAATTACAGCTCATTCTACTAGATCAGTCTCCACTTCATGGGCTTTTAAGAATGAAGCTTCAGTTGATCAGATTTGCAAAGCAGCAACTTGGTCCTCTTTGCATACATTTACTAAATTCTACCATTTTGATGTATTTGCTTCTTCGGAAGCCGTCTTTGGTAGAAAAGTTCTTCAGGCAGCTGTTTCAGTTTGATTCTTCTGCTTTTGATTTAAGTTTTTTCTTTCAAAAGTGAAAATACACTTATTTTTTGGGTTGTGGATTATTTTTTCAGCAGAATATGGCTGTTTTTATTTTATTCCCTCCCTCTCTAGTGACTCGTGAGTGGAAGACTCTACATCTTGGGTATTGATATCCCATATGTCACTAGCTCATGGACTCTTGCCAATTACATGAAAGAAAACATAATTTATGTAAGAACTTACCTGATAAATTCATTTCTTTCATATTGGCAAGAGTCCATGAGGCCCACCCTTTTTATGGTGGTTATGATTTTTTTGTATAAAGCACAATTATTTCCAAATTTCCTTTGTTGATGCTTTCTACTCCTTTCTTTATCACCCCACTGCTTGGCTATTCGTTAAACTGAGTTGTGGGTGTGGTGAGGGGTGTATTTATAGGCATTTTGAGGTTTGGGAAACTTTGCCCCTCCTGGTAGGATTGTATATCCCATATGTCACTAGCTCATGGACTCTTGCCAATATGAAAGAAATGAATTTATCAGGTAAGTTCTTACATAAATTATGTTATTATACTACAGTGACACATGCCAGATATAACAAGGATATTATGCTACAGTGACACGTGCCAGATATAACAAGGATAGTATGCTACGGTGACACGTGCCAGATATAAAAAGGATAGTATGATACAGTGACACGTGCCAGATATAACAAGGATAGTCTACTATGGTGACACGTGCAAGATATAAGAAGGATAGTATGCTACGGTGATCTGTGCCAGATAAAACAAGGATAGTATGCTACAGTGACACGTGCCAGATATAACAAGGATAGTCTAATATGGTGACACGTGCAAGATATAAGAAGGATAGTCTGCTACGGTGACACGTGCAAGATATAAGAAGGGTAGTATGATACGGTGACACGTGCAAGATATAAGAAGGATAGTATGCTACGGTGATTTGTGCCAGATAAAACACATGCCAGATCTAAAAAGGATAGTATGCTACAGTGACGCATGCCAGATATAACAAGGATAGTCTGCTATGGTGATATGTGCCAGCTAAAACAAGAATAGTATGGTAGGGTGATACAAGCTAGATATAACAAGGATATTATGCTACAGTGACATGTGCCAGATATATTATAGGGATAGTCTGCTACAGTGACACGTACCAGATATATTTTAGCAATAGTCTGCTACGGTGACACATACCAGATATAACAGGGGTAGTTTGCTACGGTGACACATACCAGATATAACAGGGATAGTTTGCTACGGTGACACATATCAGATATATTATAGGGATAGTCTGCTACGGTGACACGTACCAGATATATTTTAGCAATAGTCTGCTACAGGGACACATACCAGATATAACATGGATAGTTTGCTACGGTGACACATACCAGATATATTATAGCGATAGTCTGCTACGGTGACACGTACCAGATATAACAGGGATAGTTTGCTACGGTGACACATACCAGATATATTATAGCGATAGTCTGCTACGGTGACACGTACCAGATATATTATAGCGATAGTCTGCTACGGTGACACGTACCAGATATATTATAGGGATAGTCTGCTACAGTGACACGTACCAGATATATTTTAGCAATAGTCTGCTACGGTGACACATACCAGATATAACAGGGGTAGTTTGCTACGGTGACACATATCAGATATATTATAGGGATAGTCTGCTACGGTGACACATACCAGATATAGCAGGGGTAGTTTGCTACGGTGACACATACCAGATATAACAGGGATAGTTTGCTACGGTGACACATATCAGATATATTATAGGGATAGTCTGCTACGGTGACACGTACCAGATATATTTTAACAATAGTCTGCTACAGGGACACATACCAGATATAACATGGATAGTTTACTTCGGTGACACATACCAGATATATTATAGCGATAGTCTGCTACGGTGACACGTACCAGATATAACAGGGATAGTTTGCTACTGTGACACATACCAGATATATTATAGCGATAGTCTGCTACGGTGACACGTACCAGATATATTATAGCGATAGTCTGCTACGGTGACACGTACCAGATATATTATAGGGATAGTCTGCTACGGTGACACGTACCAGATATAAAAGGGATAGTTTGCTACGGTGACACATACCAGATATATTATATCGATAGTCTGCTACGGTGACACGTACCAGATATATTATAGGGATAGTCTGCTACGGTGACACGTACCAGATATAAAAGGGATAGTTTGCTACGGTGACACATACCAGATATATTATATCGATAGTCTGCTACGGTGACACGTACCAGATATATTATAGCGATAGTCTGCTACGGTGACACGTACCAGATATATTATATCGATAGTCTGCTACGGTGACACGTACCAGATATATTATATCGATAGTCTGCTACGGTGACACGTACCAGATATATTATAGCGATAGTCTGCTACGGTGACTCGTACCAGATATATTATAGGGATAGTCTGCTACAGTGACACGTACCAGATATATTATAGGGATAGTCTGCTACGGTGGCACGTACCAGATATAAAAGGGATAGTTTGCTACAGTGACACGTACCAGATATATTATAGAGATAGTATGCTACGGTGACACATACCAGATATATTATAGGGATAGTCCGCTACGGTGACACGTACCAGGTAAGGTGTTCTGTACCTAAGTGCAATGAAATGAACCTGATAAGCTGTAGAAATGTGTTAATATGAATATTCCTTACTGCATAATGTGTGTTTTTTTATTTGTAATGTGCATCAGATATTTAAGAACTATGTGTTGTTTGTTCTCTTTATTATTTGTTGCTGTGCTATTTACAAATATATTTCCATTTTCATCCAGTAAAACCATATTATATAATAAATTCCTTAAATTAGAAAACTACACCTGATACTGGTGTATGACATTCTGGGGTATGCTTCAATTGTGTTACTTGGGGCAAAACTGTAACACTGTAGGGGTACTAGCCACAATAATGCTGAGAAAAACAAATTTACGTCTTTCTTTTTTATTGACTTCGCAAAAGGGTTAAACACATAGGTAAAATCCCACTAGGGACCACAACAAGTACAGCTCATGAGCAGAACATGGCCAGTGAGCCAATCAGGAACAGCAGTAAATAACCACCAATCACAAACTGTTTCCTGATTATGGATAGAGATGCTTGGGATTTCTGTTTAGTCAGTTGGCATAATTATTAAACTTTAGATGTAGTATTATTCAGCTGCAGAAATGTATCTCTTTGCACTATTCCCAGATCCCACCGAGGAAGTTTGCAATCTCGTGCAGGGTACATCATGTACTGCATACTGTGGTAAGTGTCCTGATTGGCTGGGTGATCTGTTACTCATTTGTAGAACTGAAGGAGTGCAGAACTGATTTTAATGTTTAAACAAATAGGTATTTTCATGTTGCTTTTCGTGTTCATGTTTTACAATATAAATTTAATACACATGTAAAGCTTTTATCATTTTGTTAATGGCATATGAATCTGTTTTTCCCCCCTCTTTGCCAGCTAGTTATTTTAAATACATATTCCATTAGTTTTATAAAGCATTTTATTTGTATGAATTTATATATTTATAAAAAAAACACTTCTTAGTTTTGCGGTAATGGAGGTGTGTATTTTCCTCGTTACAATGACAACTGGAATTGACGCATATTACAAAGCACAATACAGTTTATTTTTTAATGACACTAAAATGGGAGCTTCTGACACTTCTTTCTTTGCAAAGAAACATTGAAAAGCACAGCAGCAGTCCACTTGTAAAGTACTTATGTTATGTTCACATGAAAAAGACGACTTGTGAATAAGTGTACTTCTCAGTCCATACATCAGTGTCGTTACCAGCCCTCTGCAATTAATAATCACTTAAGTTATCCCTCTTAGGCCGGCAGAGAAGGTTTTGAGTGGGTCAAGAAGGTACAAAATGCACAAGGACTTAAAGCGGTACTAAGATCAGGTCTTCCTGAAATCACAGGGTTTGTGGGGGGTTTTTTTTTTTTTTTTGGGAGGTAAAGGAAATAAAGAGCATCATGCCAGCCATAATACAGAGATAATTAAATAGACATGGCTGCTCTATGAACGGAGACTAAAAAAAAACCTGAAAGAAGGAAAACGTCAAGGGCACTTTCTTCCTCCGCAGAAACAGCCATTGTAGAACGGAAGCCAAATTGTTGTAACCTGGATTACAAAGGGCATCTTTAATCCGATAAAAAGTGCATTTCTATGTAGGGGGTAAAATTTATTTGACCAAAGGTTTTTTAACCTCCTCCATCAAAAAAATACATATAACTAGATTTTGTTTACATATTTGTTAGTTTAAAAGGAAAAAAAACTAAACACTATTTTAAACACTTATTTACTTGTTTATCAATAAGAAGTTGATAAATGACTCTTATACCACTGCTTTGGAAGTTATGTTGCTGAGATTTCTTGCTCTCTGACAACAGAAAATAAAAATAGGTGAAATAATATATTTTGGAGTATACAGAACACTTCTTGTATTACAGTCTATCTTCTTCCAAATCTGAAGCTAAATCCTCCTTTCTTCCTGTTGTAACCATTAAGTTCCTCAGCTAAGGATCCTAGTGGGTTGCCACTGCGCTTCTCTTCTTGTGGCTCTAAGTCTTCCACCTCATTATTACCCTCTCCTCTTCCAAACCTGAATCTAAAACCAGCCCTCTCTTTTCCAAATCCTTGGAGCTCTTTAGCTACACTAAACAAGGAAGCAGGGTCTGCATTTTTTTTGTTTCTCAGGCTTTCAAGGTAGAGGAGAGCACTTGCTCCTCCATCTTCCTCTGCATTGGACAACATCTTCCACAAACTGTTTATTTCCAAGAGATCCTTTTGTTCGTGGTTTTCTGGCAATGGAAAACTGGAAACACAAGCAAGGAGAACCAGCATTGACAGGCCATAGGCTCCCTTCATCTAAAAAAGAAAAAAAAATCTCTTTTAAACTGACAATTTTAGCAATGGAAGTATAACATTTATATTTTCTATTGTAGAATAACATTCTGTTTTGAGCTTCAAACCCTCAATTAAAAAAAGCCTGGATACTTTGCATGTTTTCTTTATTGGTAGAAGCTCATCTGCCAGTCCTAGTGCATGCCTGGCATGGTGTATTATTCAATGTGTTTTAGTAACTATAAATCATTCTGAAGTTAAATCTGTTAAAATCTGACATCTTACACAAGACACCCATATTGATATTTTGACTCTTACAGTGTCATCTTCATTCTTTTCTACACATTAACTAACTGGGTTTAGCTACTCATCTCTCGCACCCACTGGCTACTTTGAGCAATTATTTTACAAATGCCAGCCTCCGAATTGTGGTTTCTGAAGTCTACATGCACCACTTGGATCTCACTTTTTACTGCTCTTGGTGTTCATGAAACACCAACTTAATCTCCCCTGTAAAACCTCACATCACAAGCCCATTTTCTGACCCTTTTTTTGGACATATAGCTCTCTCTATAATGTTGACCAATAGCAAGTTTCAAACTCCATACACCACAGAGTTTCTCTGAAAGAAAACACATTTTGAACCAGACTTCACTTTCATTCCTTTCAATTGTACAACTTTTCTCTGCACCTCTGTAAACCATCATTAACATCTCCATTGCATTGCAACCCCAGCATCTTTTCTCTGCTTGCAACTCCCTCCACTTTCTTCCTACATCTTGGTCAGCTTTTATACTTATAGCCACAGACCTTGATGACTACTTAATAACTAAACGTTGTCGGAAACAACATATATTCTTAGGTCTCCAGCATAAACCATGTAAAAGAAGCCTTCTGTAACTTTTACAAGACCACTCTTGGACCTGTTACTCAAAATATACAAATGAAGATCATCAGAATTCCTATTGGAAATAGGAAAAATGTAAAGGAAGCCTTCTGCCTCTAATGTGAGGTCACTCAATATACACATATTAACATTATCAGAAGACAAATTGAAAAAAAGGAACCATGTAATGGAAGCCATTCGTGGACCTCTTATACAAATGAACATCATCAGAAGGCCTACTGGAAAAAAGGAACCAATTTATGGTACAAATGATAAAAAGAAAATGTTAAATAGCACTAACAAAGTAAATGTTGTATATACATGCAAAAACAATTATTATCATGTAGAACTGATCAATTTTAAAAGCTGAGTAATTTTTGTGAAAAGAGAAACAATGCACCTGATAAGAGCAGAAAGCCTTTCATATCCATGTTGAAGACTGTTCTTGTAATTCAGGATTCAATAGCAAGCAAAAAAAAGTAAATGGCCATTTTGGACTTCATATCTTTAGAGCTCTGAGGCATTGAGTGGCAAAAATATGTGACTAAACAGCATGGTAGTAAAACTGTCTGAGTGTCATAACGTGAGACACTGGTGTAGTCAGCTCTATTCTTTTCTTTCAAGAAGTTATACATATGTCTCTTGAGAAACGGTTTCCTTTACATTTACTGGTAGTAAATGAAGGCAGCCCATTAACTAAGTATAGTTAATAATAATAATAATAATAAGGACACCATAGCAATACACCTACTTGGACATCACCTACCCCCCCCCCATTTAATAAAATATATTTTATGTAAAAAGCAAGAGATATGGGCCGAGTCCCAAAAAATAAGTGAGAATTTTTGCTCTTGCTTATAGGGGAAGAGCAACGCTTGTTCCCCACTTACCTCATTTAAGGAGGTGTTAGGGCCACCATAGAGTTAGCTGACAAAATTATCATGAAGACAAGGTTTTACAAAGTGGTAAATTACTTTTTTAACCCTGTTGCAATGTCTGTACGATACATTGTATTGATGATAATGGGACGTCAAAGCTCACTCCTGACTTTTCTTTCTATTGGCATGGAGAGTCCACAAATCCATTCTACTTACTAGTGGGAATTCAACTTCTGGCCACCAGGAGGAGGCAAAGAACACCCCAGCAAAAGCTTTAAGTATCCATCCTTTCCAGTAGAGGTATATTCTTGATATCTTTATAAGCGTTATCTTGCTTATTTTATCTGTTTTATATTGTACATATTATCATGTACTTTTAGGGATTGTTGCATTTACATCCCTATCTTTTTTCAGTAGAAGTATATTAAAATATACATGTGTTATCCCTCACTTTCTATAGTTCTTGATAATTGGATATATGAAATATGTTAAGCATTGTTCTGCTTATCCTCTATCTGTTCTGTACTTTTCAACTCAGTAGTACACACACATATATATATATATATATATATATATATATATATATATATATATATATATATATATATATATATATATATATATATATATATAATTTTTTTCCCTTATGGGGATAATCAAGTTCTTTCAGTAGTGGGCAGTTTCTCTGCTGATATTGTCCTCTTGGTTCTTATTGCTGGACAATAATACATGCTTTAGTTTATATTTCTCTGTCCCAATCAGATTTTATTGTGTTAATTCTCTGCTCTCACGGGTGGATGGTGAATATGGACAAGAGTTCCTTGGTGCCAATCACCGGGGTATGTTTTTTGGGGACGGTCAGAGACTAGATGAAGATTTTCTTACTAGATGCAGAAATCCAGACTTCTTTCTGCCTGTCATTCTCTCTGTCTTCTGTCCAAACCTCGGTGGCACAGTATATGGAATTATCTATTTATTCCTTTTGCTTGTCTCCATCTGAGACCTCTAGAGTTATGCTGCTCGGACAATGGAATGGAGATTTCTCTGACCTTTCTGAGGATAGCCTAGACATCCTGATGAGAGACTCTCTGTCCTGGTGGATCTCTCAGGACTATTTGTTCCAAGACACATGCTTCTTGAAACTACCCTGGCAGATTGTGTCTACAGATGCCAGCCTTTCCGGCAAGGGAGCAGTTTAGGGTCCCATAAGAGTCAGGGAACCCGGACTCAGGGAATCTGCTCTTCCAATATATATCGTAGAATAAGAGCAATTTTCTATGCCCTGATAGCTTGGCCTCAACTGTGTATGGCTTGGTTTTTCAGAGGGCTTTTGGATAACATACCTTCAGTGACTTAAATCAACCATCACGGAGGAACTACGAGTTCCTTAGCGATGCAGGAAATGTTTTACATCCTTCAGTGAGCGTAATCTTCCACCTGTCTCAGTTCCGCATTTCGCACTCCAGGTGTGGACATCTGGGAAGTGGATTACCTGAGCAGACAGACGTTTCGCCCAGGGGAGTGGGCTCTTCATCCGGAGGTTTTCTCTATGATAACCCTTAGGTGGGGGGTTACAGAGTTGGACTTACTGGCATCTCGTTTGACCAGTTTGACCATCAAGCTTACAGATTCAGGTCTGGAACCCGCAGGCAGTTCTTGTGGACGCTCTTGCGGTTCCATGGGATTTCAGTCTGATTTTCCTGTTCCCTCTGTTTCCCCTCCTTTCTCAGGTTAGAGACTGGCTCTATCTGGAGCTGTTTTCTGTGATTTTTTTGGCTCCATCTTGGACTTGCAGAATTTGGTTTGCGGACCTAGTGGGGATGTCATTCTCTCCTTCATGGGGACTAACGTTGAGGAAGGACCTTCTCTTTCAGAGTCTTTTTCTTCATCCTAGACCTAGCTTCTCAGAAGCTGACTGCTTGGAGATTGAGCATCTAGTCTTGTCTAGACAAGGTTTTCTGATAAGGTTTTTGTCAGTCTGTTCCCTGGTGGGTCAGACTTTGGTTTTATTGCTTTATCATTTGGTTGCCTTACCGGATGTTCAGTCTTTTGTTTAGGCTTTGGTCAGGACCAGGCCTACATTCAAGTATTATGTTCCTTCTTGGAGCCTTAATCTTGTTCTTCGCGGTTTGCAGCAGACTCCGTTTGAGCCTGTGCATTCTATTGTTGTTGATCTTTAGTTTTGGAAGGTTTTGTTTGATTAGCTATTTCTTCTGCTCGTAGAGTCTCAGAACTTTTGGCTCTGCAGTGGGATCTCCCTTATCTTAGTTTCTTGTCCATGCGGATAAGGTGGTCCTTCGTCTCAAATTTGGATTCCTTCCTACAGTGTTTTAGGTTTACAAGTTTAATCAAGAATTGTTGCTCCTTTATGTGTCAGATTCCTTCTTCTCAGAGGAAGTGTCTGTTTCTCAACCCAGATGTGGTTTGTGTTCTAAAAAATCTATCAATGGTATCGTAAGGGTTTAAAGGCCACGTTAGCTACTCTTCCTTTTAGTTGAGGTGTGTCTTTCGGTTGGCTTATGTGTCAGCAGGTCGACAGGCTTCTGAGAGGATTATGGCTCTTTCCTCTAAGGCGTTTTCTTTTTTCTGGGCCTTTAACATCGAAGTTTCTGTAGCACAAATTGGTAATGCGGCCACTTGCTCCTCGTTACCTACCTTTTCGTTCTTTTATCATATTGAGGTTTTTGCCTCTACTGAGGCATCCTTTGGGAGAAAGGTTTTTCAAGTGGTGGTGCCTTCAGTTTAGGTCCGCCTGTCTTTTTTTCTCCCGCCCTTTCCATTCTGTGTTCTCTAACTTGGGTATTGGTTCCCACTAGTAATTAGAATGTATTTGTGGACTCTCCATGCCATTGAAAAGAAAACAAAATTTATGCTTACCTGATAAATTATTTTCTTTCCTGGCATTGAGAGTCCATGACCCACCATTGCCTAAATTCAAGATGGCTTATTATTTTTGTTTTCTAAACTTCAGGCACCTCTATACCCTTGTGTTCCTCTTCTCTTTCCGTATAATCCCTGGCTGAATGACTGGGGATTATGGGAAGTGGGAGGGATACTTAAAGCTTTTGCTGGGGTGGTCTTTGCCTCCTCCTGGTGGCCAGAAGTTGAATTCCCACTAGTAGTTAGAATGGATTTGTGGACTCCATGCCAGGAAAGAAAATAATTTATCAGGTAAGCATATTTTTTTTTCCTTAAAGGGACATGAAATCCCAAAAAATATTTTGTGATTCAGATAGAGAATACAATTTTAAACAACTTTCCGATTTACTTCTGTTATTTAATTTGCTTCCTTCTCCTGTTATCCTTTGCTAAAAGGTTTATCTAGGCAATCTCAGGAGCAGCAGAGAACCTAGGTTCTAGCTGTTGATTGGTAGCTGCAAATATATATCTATTGTGTTTGACTCACCCATAAGTTCATTTAGAAACCATTAGTGCATTGCTGCTCCTTCAACAAATAATACCAAGAGAATGATACAAATTAGATAATAGAAGGAAATTACACAGTTGTTTAAAATTATATTTTGTATCTTAATCATAAAAGAAAAAATTGGGTTTCATGTTCCTTTAAGACGTAAAAGTGCAAAAATAAAATGCTCTAATGTATTAGTGCATATTATCAATGCACTATTGCTTGTACATAACTTTGTGTTTAGTGCCTGCAAGAGAATTAATTCACCTCCAGAGGAGCAATGCACTAGGAGCTTGCTGAGTGAGCACATCTGGTGAGCCAATAACAAGAGGCATATGTAGCCACCAATCAGCAGCTAGCTCCCACTAGTGCACTGCTGCTCCTGAGCCTACCTAGATATGGTTTACAACACAGGATGCCAAGAAAACTAAGTTAATTTGATAATATACGTAAAATGAATAGTCCCTTAAAAATACATGTTCTATCTCCTACTTCTGTTGTCAGATGTGCCCATTCTTTTGGTATCCTTTGATGAAGAGTAAACCAAAGTAGGCTCAGGAGAGTGCACTATTTACTATAATGTATAACATTCCTACAGAGTACAAAGACGTGCACGCTCCTGAGTTCAGCCTACTCAGGTTTACTTTCAACAATGGATACCAAGAGAATGGAGAAAATGTGATAATTGATGTAAAATAGAAAGTTAGTTTTTTTTTTTAAATTGAGATGCTCTATCTGAATCATGTTAATGTTATTGTGACTTAACTGCCACTTTAAGGCCAGAATATGACACCACCTAGTGGAACATTTTATATTTGCTTATATGAGTGTATAGTGTCAGTAATGTAATCTGAGTATTGTTAGGTTGATTAAGTTACTAAACGACCCGCAGTGAGAGCCAAAATAAAGGGACATACAGTTCACATTACTGTGATAATGAACAGGTATACACACTTTTAAAGGGTTATGAAAAACAAAATCTAACTTCCTTGATTCTGCTAGTGTGTGTAATTATATTTACTGTTATCATATTTAC
Organism: Bombina bombina; assembly: GCF_027579735.1. Lineage (NCBI taxonomy): Eukaryota > Metazoa > Chordata > Amphibia > Anura > Bombinatoridae > Bombina > Bombina bombina. The sequence continues at coordinate 130,151,585 of NC_069510.1, forward strand.
TTTTCTTTCATGTAATTGGCAAGAGTCCATGAGCTAGTGACGTATGGGATATACATTCCTACCAGGAGGGGCAAAGTTTCCCAAACGTCAAAATGTCTATAAATACACCCCTCACCACACCCACAATTCAGTTTTACAAACTTTGCTTCCTATGGAGGTGGTGAAGTAAGTTTGTGCTAAGATTTCTACGTTGATATGAGCTTCTCAGCATTTTGAAGCCCGATTCCTCTCTGAGTACAGCGAATGTCAGAGGGACGTGAAGGGAGTATCACTTATTGAATACGATGATTTCCCTAACGGGGGTCTATTTCATAGGTTCTCTGTTATCGGTCGTAGAGATTCATCTCCTACCTCCCTTTTCAGATCGATGATATACTCTCATTTACCATTACCTCTACTGATAACCGTTTCAGTACTGGTTTGGCTATTTGCTATATGTGGATGGGTGTCTTTTGGTAAGTATGTTTTCATTACTTAAAGCGACACTGAACCCAATTTTTTTCTTTCGTGATTCAGATAGAGCATGCAATTTTAAGCAAATTTCTAATTCACTCCTATTATCAATTTTTCTTCGTTCTCTTGCTCTATTAATTTGAAAAAGAAGGCATCTAAGCTTTTTTGGGGGGTTCAGAACTCTGGACAGCACTTTTTTATTGGTGGATGAATTTATCCACCAATTGGCAAGGACAACCCAGGTTGTTCACCAAAAATGGGCCGTCATCTAAACTTAAATTCTTGCATTTCAAATAAAGATACCAAGAGAATGAAGAAAATTTGATAATAGGAGTTAATTAGAAAGCTGCTTAAAATTTCATGCTCTATCTGAATTGCGGAAGAAAAAATTTGTGTTCAGTGTCCCTTTAAGACACTCTCAGCTATGGTTTGGCACTTTATGTATTTATATAAAGTTCTAAATATATGTATTGTACTTATATTTGCCATGATTCAGGTTTCAGTATATTTCCTTTTGCAGACTGTCGGTTTCATATCTGGGAAATGCTTTTTTTAGGAAAATGTATTTCTTACCTGGGGTATAGCCTTTTTTCAATTGACTGTCATTTTAAATTTGCGGGCAGAATTAGGCTCGCGAGGGCGCAAAATGCCAAACTATATTGCGTCATTTTTGGCGCAAGATTTTTTGGCGCAAAGTTACGTTCGATGACCAAATTCGTCATTTCCAGCGTCTTTGTCAATGCTGAGTCCTTTCACAAGGTTGCGTCTTCAATGACGCGAGTGTGTCATTTCCGGATGTTGTTAGCGCCAAAGAATTTTCTCTGTTTGTGCGTCATACTTGGCGCCAAATATTTTCATTATTTTAAACCCCATTCCTATGTGCCTCTTGCCTTTTTTCTCTATCAGAGGGCTATGCTGTTTGCATTTTCTTCCCATTCCTGAAACTGCCATATAAGGAAATTGATAATTTTGCTTTATATGTTGTTTTTTCTCTTACATTTGCAAGATGTTTCAATCTGATGCTGCCTCAGAAACCACTGTTGGAACCCTGCTGACTGATAACAGTTCTACCAAAGCTAAGTACATTTGTTGTAATCTTGTGGAGATTATATCTCCAGCTGTGTTTTGTAATAAATTGTCATGATAAACTTTTACATGCAGAGAATATGTCCATCAGTAATAGTACATTGCCTGTTGCTGTTCTTTTAACATCTAATGTACAAGATATACCTGTGAATTTAAAATAATTTATTGCTGATTCTATTCAGAAGGCTTTGTCTGCCATCCCGCCTTCTAATAAATGTAAAGGTCTTTTAAAACTTCTCATAAAGTTGATGAACTTTCGAATGACATACTGAATCATCCTCCTCTGATGAGAATCTATCTGATTCAGAAGATCCTTCCTCAGAGATTGAAACTGACAAATCTATTTATTTATTTAAAATGGAGTACATTCCTTCTTTGTTGAAGAAGTGTTGATTATATTGGATATTGAGGAGACTAGTCCTCTTGATATTAAAACTAGTAAACGTTTAAATTCTGTTCATAATCCTCCTGTGGTTATTCCAGAGGTTTTTCCAGTTCCTGATGCTATTTCTGATATGATTTCTAAGGAATGGAATAGGCCTGGTACTTCTTTTATTCCTTCTTTAAGGTTTAAAAATTGTATCCTTTGCCAGCAGTTAGATTGGAGTTTTGGGAAAAGATCCCCAAAGTTGATGGGGCTATCTCTACTCTTGCTAAACGTACTACTATTCCTACGGAAAATAATACTTCTTTTAAAGATCCTTTAGATAGGAAACTTGAATCTTATCTAAGGAAAGCTTATTTATTTTAAGGTCTTCTTCTTAGGCCTGCAATTTCTTTGGCTGATGTTGCAGCTGCTTCAACTTTTTGGTTGGAAACTTTAGCGCAACAGGTATCGGATCATGATTTGTCTAGCATTGTTAACATGCTAATAATTTCATTTGTGATGCCATTTTTTGATATCATCAAAATTGATGTTAAATCTATGTGTTTAGCTATTTTAGCTAGATGAGCTTTGTGGCTTAAATCTTGGAATGCTGATATGACTTCTAAGTCCATATTGCTATCTCTTTCTTTCCAAGGTAATAAATTATTTGGTTCACAGTTGGATTCAATAGTTTCAACTGTCACTGGGGGAAGAGAGTTTTTTTGACTCAGGATAAAGATTTAAGGGTAAATCTAAAGCTTCTAACCGTTTTCATTCTTAAATAAGGAACAGAAATCTAATTCTTCCCCCAAGGAATCTGTTTCCAATTGGAATCCTTCTTCAAATTGGAATAAATCCAAGCCATTTAAGAGATCAAAGTCAGCCCCCAAGTCCGCATGAAGGTGCGGCCCTTATTCCAGCTCAGCTGGTAGGGAGTAGATTAAGATTTTTCAAAAATGTTTGGATCAATTTGGTCCAAAATCATTGGATTCAGAATATTGTCTCTCAGGGGTACAGAATAGGATTCAGAGTAAGACTGCCTGTGTAAAGATTTTTTTCTCTCACGCATTCCAGCAAACCCATTAAAGGCTCAGGCTTTCCTGAAGTGTGTTTCAGATCTGGAGTTATCTGGGGTAATCATGCCAGTTCCGTTTCAGGAACAGGGTCTGGGATTTTATTCAAATCTATTCATTGTCCCAAAGAAAGAAAATTAATTCAGACCAGTTTTGGATCTAAAAATTTTGAATCGATATGTATGAGTACCAACTTTTAAAATGGTGACTATAAGCTCTATTCTGCCTTTTGTTCTATCAGTTCCTGAGATTCTCTTTTCTAGACAAGCATTACCAATTTGTTGCTTTTCCTTTTTGGCCTAAAGGTTCTCGGTGTCCAGCTCTCTGTTATCAGAGAGCGGGGTGTTACAGTGTTTCCTTATTTGGACGATATCTTGGTACTTGCTCAGTCTTTACGTTCTGCAGAATCTCACATGAATCAACTCCTGTTGTTTCTTCGAAGACATGGTTGGAGGATCAATTTACCAAAAAGTTATTTGATTCCTCAGACAAAGGTAACCTTTTTAGGTTTCCAGATAGACAAGAGACGTTTGAAATTGGTTGCAGCCTGTCGGAACCTTCAGTCTCAGTCATTCCCTTCAGTAGCTGTGTGCATGGAAGTTTTAGGTCTCATGACTGCAGCAGCGGACGCAATCCCCTTTGCTCGTTTTCATATGAGACCTCTCCAGCTTTGTATGCTGAACCAATGGTTCAGGGATTATACAAGGATATCACAATTAATATCCTTAAATCTCAATGTTTGACTTTCTCTGACTTGGTGGTTAGATCGCCATCGTATAATTCTAGGGGCCTCTTTCGTTCATCCAACCTGGACTGTGATCACAACAGATGTGAGTCTTTCAGGTTGGGGAGCTGTTTGGGGATCTCTGACAGCATAAGGGGTTTGGAAATCTCAAGAGGCGAGATTACCAGTAAATATTTTGGAACTCTGTGCGATTCTCAGGGCTCTTCAGTTTTGGCCTTTGTTGAAGAGAGAACCGTTCATTTGTTTTCAGACAGACAATATCACAACTGTGACATATGTCAATCATCAGGGTGGGACTCACAGTCCTCAAGCTATGAAAGAAGTATCTTGGAATCCAGCTCCTGTCTAATTTCTGCGGTTCATATCCCAGATATAGACAATTGGGAAGCGGATTAACTCAGTCGTCAGACTTTACATCCGGGAGAATGGTCTTTCCACCCAGATGTGTTTTTTCAAGTTGTTCAGATGTGGGGGCTTCCAGAAATAGATCTGATGGCATCTCATCTAAACAAGAAACTTCCCAGGTACCTGTCCAGGTCCATGGATCCTCAGGCGGAAGCAGTGGATGTGTTGACACTTCCTTGGTGTTATCAACCGGCTTATATTTTCCCGCCTCTAGTTCTTCTTCCAAGAGTGATCTCCAAAATCATCATGGAGCAATCGTTTGTGCTGCTGGTGGCTCCAGCATGGCCTCACAGGTTCTGGTATGCAGATCTTGTTCGGATGTCCAGTTGCCAACCTTGGCCACTTCCATTAAGGCCAGACTTTCTATATGAAGGTCCGATTTTCCATCAGGATCTTTTTTTTATTATCGAGTTTGGAAGACTTACATTTCATGGTATTCTTCTCATAAATTCTCTTGGCATTCTTTTAGAATTCCTAGAATTTTACAGTTTCTTCAGGATGGTTTGGATAAAGGTTTGACTGCAAGTTCCTTGAAAGGACAAATCTCTGCTCTTACTGTTTTATTTCACAGAAAGATTGCTAACCTTCCTGATTCTTCATTGTTTTGTGCAGGCTTTGGTTCTTATCAAGCCTGTCATTAAATCAATCTCTCCTCCTTGGAGTCTTAATTTGGTTTTGAAGGCTTTACAGGCTCCTCCGTTTGAGCCTATGTATTCGTTTGACATTAAACTACTTTCTTTGAAAGTGTTGTTTTTTTGGCCATCTCTTCTGCTAGAAGAGTTTCTGAATTATCCGCTCTCTCTTGTGATTCTCCTTTTCTGATTTTTCTTCAGGATAAGGCGATTTTGCTGACTTCATTTAAATTCTTACCTAAGGTTGTGAATTGTAACAACATTAATAGAGAAATTGTTGTTCCTTCCTTGTGTCCTAATCCTAAGAATTCTTTGGAGAGATCTTTACATTCTTTGGATGTGGTGAGAGCTCTGAAATATTATGTTGAAGCTACTAAAGCAGTGCTTTCCAAACTGTGTGTCGGGACACACTAGTGTGTCGGCAGCAGTGTGTAGGTGTGTCCCTGCTTCAGCACAATTTTTTTTAAATTGAAATGATTATTTTTTTAAATAGTTTTTTGGTTTCTGACTTTCCGCCTGCCTGCTACGCATATCACATGGTTGACACGTGATTGATACCTAGTGGGTCACAGATCATCTTAACCAATTGGCACAGCTCAATGGGAACTGAAACTATTACCATTGGCAGATTTGGCGGCACATTGGCTCCTGATTGCACGTGTAGTCTCCTTAATTGGCTCCTCACTGCAAGTGTAGCCAGTGAGTGGGACAGCCGTGTGTTTGCAGCGCGGGCAGTAGTCAGTCGGACTCACAGAGCTCTGAGAGTGGCAGCTTAAATGCTGAGCTGAAGTCAGTGGGATTTTTTTGCAACTAGCTCCCAGTAGTGCCTTGCTTCTCCTGCTCTTGATATATGGATAGGAAGTGGAAGTTTAAAAATGCTTGATGATGAAATATGAGTGTCTTTATCTAATATTACACCAAATATTCCGAAACTGTGTTCATCCCATCAACCTCATACATCCCATTAAAATAGTAAGTAGCTATTGGTGTTATTAAACTTTTTTTAATTCTTGCACATACATACTGTTACTTGTAAATGCATTTTGTTATTATATAATTTATGTATGTGTCCGTATCTTTTAAAACAAGTTAGTTTAACCTCCTTTTTGCTAGTACAACTGAATTACTGTGTCACGAAATAATGTAGGTCTACAAAGTGTGTCACCAACATGAAAAGTTTGGAAAGCTCTGTACTAAAGATTTTAGGAAGACTTCTAGTCTATTTGTTATCTTTTCTGCTTCTAGGAAAGGTCAGAAGGTTTCTGCCGTTTCTTTGGTTTCGTGGTTAAAGCTTTTGATTCATCAAACCTATTTGGAGTCGGGTCAAGCCCCGCCTCAGCGAATTACAGCTCATTCTTATAGATCAGTTTCCACTTCCTGGGCTTTTAAGAATGAAGCTTCAGTTGATCAGATTTGCAAAGCTGCTACTTGGTCTTCTTTGCATACATTTACTAAATTTTACCATGTTGATGTTTTTTCTTCTTCTGAAGCAGTTTTTGGTAGAAAAGTTCTTCAAGCAGCTGTTTCAGTTTGATTCTTCTGCTTTTGATTTAATTTTTTTCCTTTCATTTATGAGAATAAACTTATATTTTTGGGGTTGTGGATTAATTTTTTCAGCGGAAAATGGCTGTTTTTATTTGCATCCCTCCCTCTCTAGTGACTCTTGCGTGGAGTTCCACATCTTGGGTATTGCTATCCCATACGTCACTAGCTCATGGACTCTTGCCAATTACATGAAAGAAAACATAATTTATGTAAGAACTTACCTGATGAATTCATTTCTTTCATATTGGCGAGAGTCCTTAAGGCCCACCCTTTTTTATGGTGGTTATGATGTTTTTGTATAAAGCACAATTATTTCCAAATTCCTTTGTTGATGCTTTTTACTCCTTTCTTTATCACCCCTCTGCTTGGCTATTCGTTAAACTGAATTGTGGGTGTGGTGAGGGGTGTATTTATAGGCATTTTGAGGTTTGGGAAACTATGCCCCTCCTGGTAGGATTGTATATCCCATATGTCACTAGCTCATGGACTCTTGCTAATATGAAAGAAATTAATTTATCAGGTAAGTTCTTACATAAATTATGTTATTTCTCGTGGCCTGTTTTGTTGAACCTTACCATGAGCATATACATACATATAAACACACACACACATATATATATATATATATATATATATATATATATATATATATATATACACTTGAGCCCTTCCTAGTCAAATACCTTGAAATATGCAACATCATTTTAAATCAATTTTAAAGTTTTTATTTTCTTTTAATAGAAATACTTGAAATACCTATGTTCTTCACTTAGAGGAAAATGTTCTTTTTATTTGTAAATATATATATTCTAAGTGAAGAACATAGGAATTGGAAGTATTCCTAACGCACCTTCCACTTTAGTGCAGTTGGTCTAGCGCACCTTCCACTTTAGTGCAGTTGGTTTAGCGCACCTTCCACTTTAGTGCAGTTGGTCTAGCGCACCTTCCACTTTAGTGCAGTTGGTCTAGCGCACCTTCGAGTTAGCGTGCAAGTGATAAAAACAAAACGCTTTCTTTAGTGTGCCCCATAGAAGTCTATAGGGAAAGAGTGTTAGTGTTGTTGTGATATCTGAACTCCAACATGTAATACCAGCATAGCATAACATAGGAGCGCTATTGATTTATCTTGAGTGCAGCTAGGGCTCCACATGTAATTTAGCTCTATCTGTGTTGTGAAATTAAGCATTTAAAGGGACATTAAACACTAAATAAATGCTAGGCAGAATGATGCATTCAAAGAAAAGATTAGTCTGAGAATAACATAGATGTATTTTTTAATGTTTCATTAGCTGTTTAAATATTCACAACATAAGTATAAAGTTTAGTGTCTATAAAACAGTGGGAGCTGCCATGTTGTAACTTAGGTTACCTTCTCTGCTGTGACCAATTAGGGACAGTTATACATAGGTCATTAGAGTGTGCAGCCAATGGCGGTGTGGTATATAACAGTGTTCTGCACTTCCATTTCTAACAGAAACTGAAAAGCTCCCAATTTCAGAATGAAATTACAGGAAAAAGGGACAAAATAAATAATGAAAATATATTGCAGAGTTATATATATATGATTTATCATTTTATTTTTCCATCTCAAAGTGTTGAATGTCCTTTTAATATGGGTCATGTCTCCTTTCAGCTGTTACTTATCATTGTTAAAAAAAAATATGGAGATTATCTAAACTACTAGACACAAAGCCGATCAGTGGTAATTTTATAAATGAATAGAGCTGCCCAGTTATAGATTATATTTCCTCCTCTTATTTTACTCTCCATAATTCAGCTTGAGGTGGCTAAAGTTCTAAATGTCTTAGAGTATTAATTTTTCAGTCTACTGCCCTGAACCAATAGAAATTAAATGCATTATTTATGCACTTGGTGCCATCGCATTGCACTCCACTGTGCAGTAGGCTGGGGTATGGCATTTTCAATAAACAGTGACAAACTGTGCGGTTCAGAACCACATGGTTTAACTTATATTTGTTCAGCTCTTATCATATTTTTTTTCCTGAATTGTAATAAAGCAGCGGTACATTAAAAAAAAACAGAAGAGCGAGATTATTTGTGTAATATTGAAAATATAGAACTTCCGTGGAGATCTTTGGCGGCTGCTTCATATTCTGTGGATTTCCTTGATGTCCGTCAATATAGAAAAGTTCATATCTAATAATGTTTGTGCCAGAGAGTCCAGTAACTCGCTGTAAAATGTAGCGGCATACCAGTTGGGATATCTGTCATTTACTAGAGCTCTTCTTTAATATGAGTAATCCATATGTTTGTAGAGAAAGGATAAGAGAACTCTTTCATGTGTTTTTTGTTTTTTTTACAGTCCAGAGATCAAAGGTTGTAGTGTTGTAGCCAATAGTGTGAGAGATAAGTACAATTAGGCAGAGTTTCAGTGGTTGTTAGCGTCCGCTTCAGATCACAGTAAAGTGATCAAGTGTGACGGAGGGGGAAATGAAGGTTGAGAAAGCTATCTGGGAGTCAGTGGGAATTGGGCCAACCTACTGTAAATGATGGGGTAACATAAAAATGAATGGGGTGAAAAAAAAAACAGCCCAATTTTATTGCAAGGTGGGTACTGGCCAAGATGGTGGCAATTAGGTAGAGGGGGGAGGGTTAGATAGCTGTTTCGGGGGGATCAGGGAGGTTAGCGGCCAAAATAAAGCCTTTTATTTTCTGCCAGTACTTTTCTGACTATTGTGAGATGGGGGAGGGCAGAGACCTGTTTGAGGGGGGTCAGGGAGGGATCAGGGGTGGGATGTGTCAGGTGGGAGGCTAATCTCTACGCTAAGGCTAAAATGAACCCTACAAGCTACCTAATTAACCCCTTCACTGCTGGGCATAATACAAGTGCGGCCTTCTAATTACCAAAAAGCAATGCCAAAGCCATATATGTCTGCTATTTCTGAACAAAGGGGATCCCAGAGAAACATTTACAACCATTTGTGCTATAATTGCACAAGCTGTTTGTAAATAATTTCAGTGAGAAACCTAAAGTTAGTGAAAAAGTTAACGATTTGTTTTATTTGATCGCATTTGGCGGTGAAATGGTGGCATGAAATATACCAAAATGGGCCTAGATCAATACTTTGGGTTGTCTACTAAAATATATATACATGTAAAGGGATATTCAGAGATTCCTGACAGATTTCAGTGTTACAATGTAACTATCGCTAATTTTGAGAAAAAAAGAATGGTTTGGAAATAGCAAAGTGCTACTTGTACTTATTGCCCTATAACTTGCAAAGAACATGTAAACATTGGGTATTTCTAAACTCAGGACAAAATTTAGAAACTATTTAGCATGGGTGTTTTTGGTGGTTGTATTGTGTAACAGATTCTGGGGGTCAAAGTTAGAAAAAGTGTTGTTTTTTTTCAATTTTTTAATCATATTTAATCATTTTTTAATAGTAAATTATAAGATATGATGAAAATAATGGTATCTTTAGAAAGTCCATTTAATGGCGGGAAAAACGGTATATAATATGTGTGGGTACAGTAAATAAGTAAGAGGAAAATTACAGCTAAACACAAACACCGCAGAAATGTAAAAATAGCCCTGGTCCTTAAAGGGACACTGTACCCAAAATTTTTCTTTCGTGATTCAGATTGAGCATGACATTTTAAGCAACTTTCTAATTTACTCCTATTATCAAATTTTCTTCATTCTCTTGGTATCTTTATTTGAAATGCAAAAATGTAAGTTTAGATGCCGGCCCATTTTTGGTGAACAACCTGGGTTGTCCTTGCTGATTGGTGGATAAATTCATCCACCAATAAAAAAGTGCTGTCCAGAGTACTGAAACCAAAAAAAAGCTTAGATGCTTTCTTTGTCAAATAATGATAGCAAGAGAACGAAGAAAATTTGATAATAGGCGTAAATTAGAAAGTTGCTTAAATTTGCATGCTCCTTCTGAATTACAAAAGAAAAAATTTGGGTTCAGTGTCCCTTTAAGGTTAAGAATTTGAAAAATGTTCTGGTCACTAAGGGGTTAATCCCTTAGAGCTGTTACACTGCTCCACTGTACAACAACGTGCATGTATTCATTTTTTCATTTATAACTGCACTTCTGTATATAAAAATAGAAGTGACAGTACTTACTATACAGTTTCCAGCCCATTATTATATTGAATTTACCATTGAGATAATTGAAGAATTTGTTGAGCATGCCTCAGTGATTGGAGGCTAAATCTATTGCTTGAACAGTAAAACACACAAATAATTGGGATGCAAACAGCTATAAATAAGGAGCAATAAAACCTCGGCTTGTCTTTGTACCTGGAAGAGTTAACAGCACAAGCAAACCGTCAGCTGCATAAAAAAATTAAATTGATCGCAATAATAGATGCTATAAAACCAAGGTGTGGAACACTGCTTCTATTAAGCCTGACTCATGGTAATGCAATAATCTAATTTGCTTTTCGATGACTGACAATCACAAACAAACGCAGCCTGCTGTAACAGTAATTGATACAGCACCAACCGCTTTGAGGCAACAGTACAGTTTTATGTCAAAGACATCTTGGCAGCCACATAACAAGTAGAATCATTGCCCAGCAGTGCCTACATCCAAGTGATATGAAAGGTCTAATGTCTTTCTAATGATTATCTGTGTCATCTCCTGGCCAGCAGTACAAACATAATGGCTTATGAGATCTGTTATTATGGTACAGGTTTTATAGTTTTGTTTATGGATAAGTAAGGGGTTAAAGTCAGCATGCAGTTCCAGGGGGCCACCTGGGTTATGATGTTTTGCAATCAAATCTGATGTCCAATTCTGATATCTCTGGTGTTGAGATATTCCCTCCCCTATTGGATAGTTGAATGACAGCTGCTGAGGAGAGTGCCAAGAATGAATATTTCAGGTTACCTGGAATCTAATTCCCTTAAAGCTGCAGGCACTGTGTGATAATTCAGCCTCTGTATGCTGTGCTTTTGCAGCATGAGGTGCGAACACAAAACAAACAGGAGGGATCTGTGTCAGCCGTATGTTTTTGTGCTGAGTTAGGCAGCACTTTTTGGAGATGACACACACTTACTCTGATACTCTTGCAGCCAAATAGCCCCATGTGCATTCTGTAACAGCACCAGTGGTCATTACCTAGTAATGGTGGCTATATACACCCCCCCCCCCATTTGTTTGAGTCTGTTCACTTTCTATTAAGTTTGAGAAATCTACGCGTAGCTGGAGCTCTGTTATGCCGGCAGTGGATGAAAAAGGATCTATTAATGCATGGAACAATTAAATACAGTTTTCCCTGGCGATTCCCTAGAGGAACTGTAGACTGTTTGCGGGTCACTCACTCCCCACTTGGTGCCAACATGCATTGTGTTTCTAGTCTAGTTCTGTTCTAGAATACACCTTAGGAATTGCATTGCAGATCTCACTTATTTATGATAACTGTGGTGACAATGAGTTTTTATGCATATATGCCTCCATTTTTTTCTTTTTGCCAGTCTTTAGCCTGTTGTTTTGTTCTTTGATGAATACTATTTAGATGCAGTGTACTAATCTTTGTACAGGATTGTCTGTGTAGTATTTATTAGCAGTTTTACTACCTGTATTATGGCTCCCAGGACCTACAGGGAGACAGGTATTGTGAGACGTTAGACATTATCTATGTGGTGTTTGTTAGATGCGTGTAACTTTATTTTAGTTTACAGCATGGTGTTTGCAGATGACTGCACCAAAGCTTAGAGCTCAGTTATCCATATCCCCACCCCTGTTTGTTTTAGTGTTTTCTTACCTTTGGTTGGAAGAGGGTCTGGTATGTTTGTTATCCCTGCAGATGATGTTAAAGGGATGGGGAAGTTAAAATGAAGCTTGCATGAGTCAAGTAGAGTATGTCATTTTAAGATACTTTTAAATTCACTTCTATTTACAAATGTGCTTCGTTCTCTTGGTATCCCTTGTTGAAATAGAATACGCATATATCCTACACTTGTGGAAGCTGCTGCTGATTGGTGCCTGCACACACTTGTCTCTTGTGATTGGCTAACTAGATGTATTCAGCTAGCTGCCAGTAGTGCTGTGCTGTTCCTTCCAGAAAGGATAACAAGATAATGAAGCAAATTTGATAATAGAAGTACATTGGAAAGTTGTTTAAAATTGGATGTTCTATCTTAATCATGAAAGAAAGTTTTTGGATTTCCTGTCCCTTTAACAAGTTTTCTACAGAGATGTTGTACATTCTGTAAAGCTGCATTTGTTACAGACAAAGCTGTGTTATGCATAGACTGTTGATTTTTGTTTTTCCCAGAGGAGACCTCTTATAATAATCTTCCAGATCTCCTGACTTGCTTAGGGTCCTAAGTGGTGTCTCTTGGAGATAATTCTGTATTTATATCACTTCTGCAATCAACCTTACAACAATACTGCCCAGATTTATTAATTAGAGAACTGATAGGTTCATATATTATGTGTCTAGGAGTCCTCCCACAAAGCATATATTGAAATAGAAAAATAAACATGGTGGCTTATACAACATCTAAATACAGAACTTCCTATAATTCCTCACACTCAGAATAACTCTCAGTCGGGGGCTATTAGGGTTACAAGAAATAGGGACCTTTGGTAAGCAGGAAATAGTTTGAAGTAGTTTTATTCCATTTAAAACACAAAGAAGCCATACTGACCTGTGTTAAAGGGGCGGTAAAGTAATAATTAGGCATGCATGATTCAGATAGAGAATACAATTTTAAACAACTTTCCAAATTACTTCTATTATTTAATTTTCTTCCTTATCTCGTTATCCTTTTGCTGAAAGGTTTATCTAGGAAAGCTCAGGAGCAGCAAATAACCTAGGTTCTAGCTGCCAATATATATTGATTGTCATTGGCTCACCCATGTATTCAGTTAGAAGCCAGTAGTGCATTACTGCTCCTTTAACAAATCATGCCAAGAGAATGAAGCAAATTTGATAATAGAATTAAACTGGAAAGTTGTTTAAAATTGTACGTTCTACCTAAATCATGAAAGAAAGATTTTGGGTTTCATGTCCCTTTAAGTAGACTGTTTTATGTTACATCTAGGCTAAAAGAGTTTCTCTAATTCCATAATTTGTTTCTGTCCTGATCTCAAATGATTTTTTTCTGGTTTGATTCTATGTAGTCAACTTGAAGAAATGTACCTGGGTAGACTTGTTTTAAAGGGACAGTCTAGTCAAAATGAAAATCATGATTCAGATAGGGCATTCACTTTTAAACAACTTTAATTTACTTTTATCATCAAAATGTCTTTGTTCTCTTTTTATATTTTGTTGAAAGCTAAACCTAGGAAGGCTCATATGCTAATTTCTAAGCCCTTGAAGGCCGCCTGTTATCTCAGGGCATTTTGACAGTTTTTCTCAGCTAGAGGGTGTTAGTTAACGTGTGCCATATAAATAACATTGTGCTCATGCACGGGGAGTTACCTAGGAGTTAGCACTGATTGGCTAAAATACAAGTCTGTCAAAATAACTACAATAAGGGGGCGGTCTGCAGAGGATTAGATACAAGGTAAAAATATATTAATATAACTCAGTTATGCAAAACTGGGGAATTGGTAGTAAAGGGATTATCTATATTTTTAAACAATAACAATTCTGGAGTAGACTGTCCCTTTAACTTACATACAACTAGACATTGTCTTTAACACAGGCTATAAGAGGGAATCTCCGTTTATACTACTCAGATTGGCATTTGAATATTAACCAGATCAGTTATGATAGCTTTTAATGTGTTAGCGCTATTGCTTGCAGATACAGTATCTCACAAAAGTGAATACACCTCTCACATTTGTGTAAATATTTCTTTCATGTAATTAGCAAGAGTCCATGAGCTAGTGACGTATGGGATATACATTCCTACCAGGAGGGGCAAAGTTTCCCAAACCTTAAAATGCCTATAAATACACCCCTCACCACACCCACAATTCAGTTTTTACAAACTTTGCCTCCGATGGAGGTGGTGAAGTAAGTTTGTGCTAGATTCTACGTTGATATGCGCTCCGCAGCAAGTTGGAGCCCGGTTTTCCTCTCAGCGTGCAGTGAATGTCAGAGGGATGTGAGGAGAGTATTGCCTATTTGAATGCAGTGATCTCCTTCTACGGGGTCTATTTCATAGGTTCTCTGTTATCGGTCGTAGAGATTCATCTCTTACCTCCCTTTTCAGATCGACGATATACTCTTATATATACCATTACCTCTGCTGATTCTCGTTTCAGTACTGGTTTGGCTTTCTACAAACATGTAGATGAGTGTCCTGGGGTAAGTAAATCTTATTTTCTGTGACACTCTAAGCTATGGTTGGGCACTTTTATTTATAAAGTTCTAAATATATGTATTCAAACATTTATTTGCCTTGACTCAGAATGTTCAACATTCCTTATTTTTCAGACAGTCAGTTTCATATTTGGGATAAATGCATTTGTTTCAATCATTTTTTCTTACCTTAAAAAATTTGACTTTTTCCCTGTGGGCTGTTAGGCTCGCGGGGGCAGAAAATGCTTCATTTTATTGCGTCATTCTTGGCGCAGACTTTTTTGGCGAATTTTTTTTTTCTGTTTACGGCGTCATACGTGTCGCCGGAAGTTGCGTCATTTTTTGACGTTTTTTTGCGTCAAAAATGTCGGCGTTCCGGATGTGGCGTCATTTTTGGCGCCAAAAGCATTTAGGCGCCAAATAATGTGGGCGTCTTTTTTGGCGCTAAAAAATATGGGCGTCATTTTTGTCTCCACATTATTTAAGTCTCATTATTTATTGCTTCTGGTTGCTAGAAGCTTGTTCACTGGCATTTTTTTCCCATTCCTGAAACTGTCATTTAAGGAATTTGATCAATTTTGCTTTATATGTTGTTTTTTTTTCTTTTACATATTGCAAGATGTTCCACGTTGCAACTGAGTCAGAAGATACTTCAGGAAAATCACTGCACAGTGCTGGAGCTACCAAGCTAAGTGTATCTGCTATAAACTTTTGGTATCTGTTTCTCCAGCTGTTATTTGTATTGCATGTCATGTCAAACTTATTAATGCAGATAAAATTTCCTTTAGTACTGTTACATTACCTGTTGCTGTTCCGTCAACATCTAATTTTCAGAGTGTTCCTGATAACATAAGAGATTTTATTTTTTAAATCCATTAAGAAGGCTATGTCTGTTATTTCTCCTTCTAGTATACATAAAAGTCTTTTAAAACTTCTCTTTTTTCAGATGAATTTTTAAATGAACATCATCGTTCTGATACTGATAATGGTTCTCCTGGTTCAGAGGTTTCTGTCTCAGAGGTTGATGCTGATAAATCTTTGTATTTGTTCAAGATGGAATTTATTCGTTCTTTACTTAAAGAAGTGTTATTTGCATTAGAAATAGAGGATTCTGGTCCTCTTGATACTAAATGTAAACGTTTAAATAAGGTTTTTGAATCTCCTGTAGTTATTCCAGAAGTGTTTTATCTCCCTGATGCTATTTCTGAAGTAATTTCCAGGGAATGGAATAATTTGGGTAATTTATTTACTCCTTCTAGACGTTTAAGCAAATTATATCCTGTGCCATCTGACAGATTAGAGTTTTTTGGGACAAAAATCCCTAAGGTTATGGGGCTGTCTCTACTCCTGCTAATGTACTACTATTCCTACGGCAGATAGTACTTCATTTAAGGATCCTTTAGATAGGAAAATTGAATCCTTTCTAAGAAAAGCTTTCTTATGTTCAGGTAATCTTCTTAGACCTGCTATATTTTTAGCGGTTGTTGCTGCAGCTTCAACTTTTTGGTTAGAAGCTTTAGCGCAACAAGTAACAGATCATAATTTTATAGCATTATTATTATTCTATAACATGCTAATAATTTTATTGGTGATACCATCTTTTGATATCATTAGAGTTGATGTCAGGTATATGTCTCTAGCTATTTTAGCTAGAAAAGCTTTATAGATTAAACTTGGAATGCTGACATGTTTTCTAAGTCAACTTTGCTTTCCCTTTCTTTCCAGGGTAAATAATAATTTTTCGTTCCTTTCCTCACAACAAGGAACAAAAGCCTGATCCTTCATCCTCAGGAGCGGTATCAGTTTGGAAACTATTTCCAGTTTGGAATATATCCAAGCCTTATAGAAACCTATAGCCAGCTCCTAAGTACCTATGAAGGTGCGGCCCTTATTCCAGCTCAGCTGGTATGGGGCAGATTACGTTTTCTTCAAAGAAATTTGGATCAATTCCGTTCTTAATCTCTGGTTTCAGAAACATTGTTTCAGAAAGGTACAGAATTGGCTTCAAGTTAAGGCCTCCTGCTAAGAGATTCTTTTCTTTCCCGTGTCCCAGTTAACACAGCAAAGGCTCAGCATTTCTGAAATGTGTTTCAGATCTAGAGTTGGCTGGAGTATTTATGCCAGTTCCAGTTCTGGAACAGGGGCTGGGGTTTTATTTTATCTCTTCATTGTACCAAAGAAGGTCAATTCCTTCAGACCAGTTCCGGATCTATCATTATTGAATCGTTATGTTAGGATACCAACATTCAAGATGGTTACTGTAGGACTATCCTGCCTTTTGTTTAGCAAGGGCATTATATGTCTACAATAGATTTACAGGATGTGTATCTGCATATTCCGATTCATCCAGATCACTTTTAGTGTCTGAGATTCTCTTTTTAGACAAGCATTACCAGTTTTGTGGCTCTACCGTTTGGCCTAGCCTCAGTTCCAAGAATTTTTTTCAAAGGTTCTCGGTGCCCTTCTTTCTGTAATCAGAGAATAGGGTTTTGGTATTTCCTTATTTGGACGATATCTTGGTACTTGCTCAGTCTTCTCATTTTCGAAGAATCTCATACGAATCGACTTGTGTTGTTTCTTCAAGTTCATGGTTGGAGGATCAATTTACCAATCAGTTCATTGATTCCTCAGACAAGGGTAACCTTTTTAGGTTTCTAGATAAATTCAGTGTCTATGACTCTGTCCTTGTCAGACAAGAGAAGTTTAACATTGATATCAGCTTGTCAAAACCTTCAGTCACAATCATTCCCTTTGGTAGCCTTATGCATGGAAATGTTGGGTCTTAGGACTG
Organism: Bombina bombina; assembly: GCF_027579735.1. Classification (NCBI taxonomy): domain Eukaryota; kingdom Metazoa; phylum Chordata; class Amphibia; order Anura; family Bombinatoridae; genus Bombina; species Bombina bombina. The sequence continues at coordinate 130,168,920 of NC_069510.1, forward strand.
CCGCATCAGATGCGATCTCCTTTGCTCGTTTTCACATGCGACCTCTTCAGCTCTGTATGCTGAACCATTGGTGCAGGGATTACTCAAAGATATCTCAATTAATATCTTTAAACCGATTTTACGACACTCTCTGATATGGTGGACAGATCACCATCGTTTAGTTCAGGGGGCTTCTTTGTTCTTCCGACCTGGACTATAATCTCAACAGATGCAAGTCTTACAGGTTGGGGAGCTGTGTGGGGGTATCTGACGGCACAAGGGGTTTGGGAATCTCAGGAGGTGAGATTTCCGATCAATATTTTGGAACTCCGTGCAATTTTCAGAGCTCTTCAGTCTTGGCCTCTTCTGAAGAGAGAGTTGTTCATTTGTTTTCAGATAGACAATGTCACAACTGTGGCATACATCAATCATCAAGGAGGGACTCACAGTCCTCTGGCTATGAAAGAAGTATCTCGAATTTTGGTTTGGGCGGAATCCAGCTCCTGTCTAATCTCTGCGGTTCATATCCCAGGTATGGACAATTGGAAAGCGGATTATCTCAGTCGCCAAACGTTGCATCCGGGCGAATGGTCTCTTCACCCAGAGGTATTTCTTCAGATTGTTCAAATGTGGGAACTTCCAGAAATAGATCTGATGGCTTCTCATCTAAACAAGAAACTTCCCAGGTATCTGTCCAGATCCCGGGATCCTCAGGCGGAGGCAGTGGATGCATTATCACTTCCTTGGAAGTATCATCCTGCCTATATCTTTCCGCCTCTAGTTCTTCTTCCAAGAGTAATCTCCAAGATTCTGAAGGAATGCTCGTTTGTTCTGCTGGTAGCTCCGGCATGGCCTCACAGGTTTTGGTATGCGGATCTTGTCCGGATGGCCTCTTGCCAACCGTGGACTCTTCCGTTAAGACCAGACCTTTTGTCTCAAGGTCCTTTTTTTCCATCAGGTTCTGAAATCCTTAAATTTAAAGGTATGGAGATTGAACGCTTGATTCTTGGTCAAAGAGGTTTCTCTGACTCTGTGATTAATACTATGTTACAGGCTCGTAAATCTGTATCCAGAGAGATATATTATAGAGTCTGGAAGACTTATATTTCTTGGTGTCTTTCTCATCATTTTTCTTGGCATTCTTTTAGAATACCGAGAATATTACAGTTTCTTCAGGATGGTTTAGATAAGGGTTTGTCCGCAAGTTCCTTGAAAGGTCAAATCTCTGCTCTTTCTGTTCTTTTTCACAGAAAGATTGCTATTCTTCCTGATATTCATTGTTTTGTACAAGCTTTGGTTCGTATAAAGCCTGTCATTAAGTCAATTTCTCCTCCTTGGAGTTTGAATTTGGTTCTGGGGGCTCTTCAAGCTCCTCCATTTGAACCTATGCATTCATTGGATATTAAATTACTTTCTTGGAAAGTTTTGTTCCTTTTGGCCATCTCTTCTGCCAGAAGAGTTTCTGAATTATCTGCTCTTTCTTGTGAGTCTCCTTTTCTGATTTTTCATCAGGATAAGGCGGTGTTGCGAACTTCTTTTGAATTTTTACCTAAAGTTGTGAATTCCAACAACATTAGTAGAGACATTGTGGTTCCTTCATTATGTCCTAATCCTAAGAATTCTAAGGAGAAATCGTTGCATTCTTTGGATGTTGTTAGAGCTTTGAAATATTATGTTGAAGCTACTAAGTCTTTCCGAAAGACTTCTAGTTTATTTGTTATCTTTTCCGGTTTTAGAAAGGCCAGAAAACTTCTGCCATTTCTTTGGCATCTTGGTTGAAATCTTTAATTCATCTTGCCTATGTTGAGTCGGGTAAGACTCCGCCTCATAAGATTACAGCTCATTCTACTAGGTCAGTTTCTACTTCCTGGACATTTAAGAATGAAGCTTCGGTTGATCAGATTTGCAAAGCGGCAACTTGGTCCTCTTTGCATACTTTTACCAAATTCTACCATTTTGTTGTATTTTCTTCTTCTGAAGCAGTTTTTGGTAGAAAAGTACTTCAGGCAGCGGTTTCAGTTTGAATCTTCTGCTTATGTTTTTTCATTAAACTTTATTTTGGGTGTGGATTATTTTCAGCAGGAATTGGCTGTCTTTATTTTATCCCTCCCTCTCTAGTGACTCTTGTGTGGAAAGATCCACATCTTGGGTAGTCATTATCCCATACGTCACTAGCTCATGGACTCTTGCTAATTACATGAAAGAAAACATAATTTATGTAAGAACTTACCTGATAAATTCATTTCTTTCATATTAGCAAGAGTCCATGAGGCCCGCCCTTTTTTGTGGTGGTTATGATTTTTTTGTATAAAGCACAATTATTCCAATTCCTTATTTTATATGCTTTCGCACTTTTTTCTTATCACCCCACTTCTTGGCTATTCGTTAAACTGAATTGTGGGTGTGGTGAGGGGTGTATTTATAGGCATTTTAAGGTTTGGGAAACTTTGCCCCTCCTGGTAGGAATGTATATCCCATACGTCACTAGCTCATGGACTCTTGCTAATATGAAAGAAATGAATTTATCAGGTAAGTTCTTACATAAATTATGTTTTTATTATATCTTTTCATGTGACAACACTGAAGAAATGACACTTTGCTACAATGTAAAGTAGTGAGCGTACAGCCTGTATAACAGTGTGAATTTGCTGTCCTCTCAAAATAACTCAACACACAGTCATTAATGTCTAAACCATTGGAAACAAAAGTGAGTACACCCCTAAGTGGAAATGTCCAAATTGGGCCCAATTAGCCATTTTCCCTCCCCGGTGTCATGTGACTCGTTAGTGTTACAAGGTCTCAGGTGTGAATGGGGAGCAGGTGTGTTAAATTTGGTGTTAACACTCTCACACTCTCTCATACTGGTCACTGGAAGTTCAACTTGGCACCTCATGGCAAAGAACTCTCTGAGGATCTGAGAAAAAGAATTGTTGCTCTACATAAAGATGGCCTAGGCTATAAGAAGATTGCCAAGACCCTGAAACTGTGCGGCAGCACAGTGGGCAAGACCATACAGCGGTTTCACAGTACAGGTTCCACTCAGAACATGTCTCGCCATGGTCGACCAAAGAAGTTGAGTGCACATGCTCAGCGTCATATCCAGAGGTTGTCTTTGGGAAATAGACGTATGAGTGCTGCCAACATTGCTGCAGAGGTTGGAGGGGTGGGGGTGTCAGCCTGTCAGCGCTCAGACCATACGCCGCAAACTGCATCAAATTGGTCTGCATGGCTGTCCCAGAAGGAAGCCTCTTCTAAAGATGATGCACAAGAAAGCCTGCAAACAGTTTGCTGAAGACAAGCAGACTAAGGACATGTATTACTGGAACCATGTCCTGTGGTCCGACGAGACCAAGATAAACTTATTTGGTTCCGATGGTGTCAAGCATGTGTGGAGGCAACCAGGTGAGAAGTACAAAGACAAGTGTGTCTTGTCTACATTCAAGCATGGTAGTGGGACTGTCATGGTCTGGTCCTGCATGAGTGCTGCCGGCACTGGGGAGCTACAATTCATTGAGGGAACCATGAATGCCAACATGTACTTTGACATATTGAAGCAGAGCATGATCCCCTCCCTTTGGAGACTGGGCCGCAGGGCATTATTCCAACATGATAATGACCCCAAACACATCTCCAAGACGACCACTGCCTTGCTAAAGAAGCTGAGGGTAAAGGTGATGGACTGGCCAAGCATGTCTCGAGACCTAAACCCTATTAAGCATTTGTGGGGCATCTTCAAATGGAAGGTGGGGGAGCGATCCGTGATGTCGTCATGGAAGAGTGGAAGAGGACGCCAGTGGCAACCTGTGAAGCTCTGGTGAACTCCATGCCCAAGAGGGTTAAGTCAGTGCTGGAAAATAATGGTGGCCACACAAAATATTGACACTTTGGGCCCAATTTGGACATTTCCACTTAGGGGTGTACTCACTTTTGTTGCCAACAGTTTAGACATTAATGGCTGTGTATTGAGTTATTTTGAGGGGACAACAAACTTACACTGTTATACAGGCTGTACACTCACTACTTTACATTGTAGCAAAGTGTCATTTCTTCAGTGTTATTACATGAAAAGATATAATAAAATATTTACACTGTTATACAGGCTGTACACTCACTACTTTACAATGTAGCAAAGTGTCATTTCTTCAGTGTTGTCACATGAAAAGATATAATAAAATATTTACAAAAATGTGAGGGGTGTACTCACTTTTGTGAGATACTGTATATCTATGAACAAAGTGCCTAAACATTTCAAGCAACAATGCACTACTGGGAGCTAGCTGGACACATCTGATGCACCAATGTCAAGAGGCATATGTGTGTAGCCACTAGGCATCTGCATATATTCGGCATTCGTTATTTGTGAGGAAAACAAATGCTTAATGTTGCTGAGGCATTAGGCACTTTCTGCCGACCATATTTATTATGAGAGAACTCTAATACACAAATATCTGTGCAAACCTGGATATTTGTATTCCAACCATAGGAAACAGTATAATAATGATAGTTCGTGTACAAGGCAGGTTGTTTTAGGGCCATAAATAATTCAGTGATGTCTGATCTGAGGCATTACCGTAATGTTTCTAGGATAGACACTATAGGCTGGTTGTCTGTGAAGAACAAAGAGAATCAGATAAAACTGAGTATGCTGAGATACAGGTGTGCCAAGCAGAAGGTTTAGCCAGGACTGCTGCAGTCCAGTTATAAAAAACTAGTCTGATTTCATGAGATTAATCAATTACTGCCATTAAAATAATCTAGTGATCAAGGTTAAACTGTAAAATCCATAAGTCTATGAGTCTGTTAATCAGTAGACCCTTAGGGGCCAATTTACTAACTCCTGAATGCTGCTATATGCAGCTGTTTCCGGAAACAGGAGTTAAGAAGCAGCGGTCTTAAGAGTGATGCGGGGCGGACATGACTCGCTATAGCGAATCATGTACGCCCGGGTATGATAAATCTACTCCATAGGGTGAAAAGGTCAGCAGCAAGTTCTGAGATTATAAAACGGAAGAGTCCGAAATGACCCAACACCTTAATAATAAGTTTATAAATTGCTGCAATAAATACACAAAAATCTGTCATAAGTTACACAATAACAGGAGACCGATCAGTGTGTAGATGTAATTATAGTCCTCACTGAAGTCCGGTTTTGCAAAACCACCTCTCATTAGACCCTCTGAATCAGTGACATTGTAAGATGGTTATCATATCCCTCGATTTCTTACTCAGAATGCGTTTAATGTAAGGCAGCCAACTGGCTCTATCAGTATCTGAATCCATCTGGAAGGTATTTGTAACCAGAGCAGGAAATAGGTTGTCAACTTGGTACAAGTTGCTCTTGTGAGACAGATTCTGGGATTTGTGCCACACAGAGATATGCCCTTATGTTCCTATAAGGAAGTGAGGTGAGTAAGGCTGATCTCAGCGTATAGCTGTGTATTGTGTCACCTTACAAAGCTGACGAGAGTATCCTTCAGCACCTCGGTGCTTGTAGCAAGATATTGTCTGCTTTAAGTGGTTTAACTGAACCATACTGCTTAGAGGTAGTGAAAAGAATTCTGGAAAATGAGCCACTGAGTATATTGAATACAATTTTTATCATCTACTGAAGTCCAATAGCTCTGTTCAAGTATTAAAGAATGTGTTTATACTAACATGTGCCTAGAGGAAATAGTACTGTAATACTAGAGTCTACCCCGACTTGTGCATGCTCTTCTACTGCGCCCTGTAATTTGTAGTCTTTATTGCTCCCCCAAATGGAGTAAATGGCAAAAAGAACATATTCTGATGTGTAATAACATTGTATTATTGGTCTGTTGTTGGCATATAAGAATGTTTTTAACCCCTGCAAAGCAATACAGTACTGGGAGCTAGATGAACTAATCTGGTTAACCAATGACAAGAGGCATATGAGTGTAGCCACCAATCATAAACTATCACCACTGCTGCTCCTGAGCTTTTAAACAAACAATAGCAAGAGAAAAATATAAATTTGACAATAGAAGTAAATTGTAAAGTTACTTAAAATTGCTTTCTCTGTCTGAACCATGAAGGTTTTGAGTTTCGTATCCCTTTACCTAGTCCTGTAGTAGCTGTGTGCAGCTTCTCTAAGTAACGTTACGTTGTACAGAATCTTCCATTCGTTTCTCATTTGATTTTAATTCTAAGCGTTTGTCATATTGTTGTTTTTCTGTAACATACGCACATATCCTGTGAGAGTCCATGCACCAGTATTCATACACTATGCTTGGTCACAGAGTTGACTGTGCTGTGCATTGTTACTGAAGATGTCATTTGTGTCACACAAGTTACAGCTGACCCCCTGAGAAGGTGTGGTGTGTAACTACTGGTGCACGGCCCTCACAGGATATGTGCGTATGCCTCAGAAAAACAGTAATAACTTTACTAGAATCATTTTTGCTAATGGAATTATATTGTAAAACTGCTTCTATTTCACATTGAGATGCACCTGCGCGCGTTTCTATTCCTTTAACTTGCACACATTAGTTCCTCATGACTGTGGTTTCTGGTTATCAGCCTTATACTTTTCCTCATCTGCTGAATGATCAAGACCTCTAGACGAGGTATGTTTGTGGGGATGACAGATGGAAGATACAGGTCTGATGTATAAAACCTGATGGGATTCTCAGCAGGAATATTACACAAGCTGTTATGTCACTGTCATTTGTATTAACTGATCATGAATCTTGTCATCCTGAGCCTATAGCAAAACCTACACAGCCTGCTTTAACTCTTAAATGATTTAAAGGGATAGAAAAAAACAAAAATGTATTTTGTGATTCAAACAGAACGTATTTTTATTTTTTTTTCCAATTTTACTTTTTTTATTTTTTTTTAAATTGCTTTGTTCCCTTAATATTCTGTGTTTAAGAGATACCTAGGTAGACATCTGGGGGACTACATGGCAGACAATAGTGCTGCCATCTAATGCTCTTGCAAATAGATAATATTCTTGCAAAACTGCTGCCATATAGTGCGCCAGAAATTGTCCGGCTCCTAAGCATACATCCCTGCTTTCTAACAAACTAGATAATAGAAGTAAATTAGAAAGTTGTTTCAAATCGCGGCTCTCTCTGAATTATGAAAGAAACAAATGTTGGATTTCATCTCTCTCTTTGTTATTGGCTGGAGGTGATAAAGCAAATGAAAGATTGTATCCCACAAGCTGCTGCTGTTGTCGTCAGCTTTTAATAAAGTTTTTAAGCGTACAATGCAGGGGAAAAAGAATTTACCATAAGGTGATAACATTTAGAATCATTTGAAATGTAAGTGATATTGTGCAGGGGTGCACTCACTTCTGTTGTATACTGTATAAATACAGTGTGTGTGTGTGTATATATATATATATATATATACTGTATAAAGTAAAATAATTTAATAATAATACTATTATTTAAATTTCATTTTAGTTTTTGGTATATTTTTACTTTTTAGGAACAAGATTTAGTTTAACCCCTTAATGACCATAACAGACCCTATAAGTGTTTTTCGGACTGTAATAGCGTGGGTCGTGCGCTATTATGACTCCGCCCCCCCCCCCCCCCCCAGTAGGCCTCCTGGAATAGCACGGTCAAGCTCCATAGAAAGACCAGCGACGTACAGGGCTCTTCGCTGGTCCGTAAGGGGTAAAGAGATATTAACATCCGGCTGAAGACAGTAACTACAAGTTTTTCAGTTTACAATACTCTGTGTTTTTAAAAAAGAGACATCCTTTTTAACATTGTATGTATTTAGCTGCTACAATCCTGTAGCTTTACTGAATGTGTTTACTTCTAATATCATGGTCGCACTGTACCAGGCGTCTTATTAAATGAGTGTGACTACGATATTACAAGCTAAACTGTTCAATATAGTGGAATAACAATGAGGAAAAACGTATGTTCTAAGCAATACACACTAGCGTAGGTGAACATTTTCACGTCTCGCCCAGTAGCAAACCTACTTAACAGAGGGCCCTGGTGCCCCCCAAAAGGTAACTCAGTAATAACCAATAGTAATCATATAATGCTTCATTTAATAGTGCCTGTGAACAAATACTGCTCATAAAGGTGAAGACTGTGGCTGGAGTCTTGGAAAACACAAAGCAGATCCAAAACCAGCAAAATGAGTTAGAGAGCTGAGATTTAAATCAGCGACGTACAGGAACACGTTCAATTACTCAGTAAAACAGAATGTGTAACACGGTGCAGTTAATGGCTAAAACCAAGATCCCATCATAAGGAGGCAACAAACCCAAAGATCCTGAAGTCTAAGTCATTGTCCTGCTGATTGCCAAGTACGGATCAGGAGCACACACAGCTGTTAACAAGCACACGGATGGGGACCCCATGTCACCAACGGCCTATTCTAAATGCATGATATTGATTTAAAGATTGACCTGCTCATTCTGCGCTTAGAATCAGAATCTCTGCTTGTATTCGCATTAAGTTCCTGTTGCAGATGGCAGAGCCCTGATCATCTATGAACTGGAGGACTAGAATTAAAAGAGGGGACTAATGTGAGCCAAGTCTGCTTACCCAGCATGCACAGCGCCTGCTTATTCCTCCTGTTGTTATTTAGCCTTCCTGGGCTGGAGCAGCAGCGCGGTTAAACTACTTATTATTTGTAAAATAAACATAAATAGTAACTATTATTTGTATAGAAATATCAGCCGCTCTCTAAACACACCTGGATGCTGCTAAATCTAACTTGTTCATACAAGCGCATCTGGATTCATGTCTTATTCATGCAGTTACACCTGAATCAAAATCATTTTCATACAAATACACGAAGACCCAACCGTTTTTTCTTTTTTGCTTAAAGTAATCACAAATTTTATCATTATAAAAAGTCCCAGGGTAAAGAGCTAAACCAAACTGCATTATTCATATATATACACACACATATATACCGTACATACAATTAATTACAAGTTTCATTGTTTATTTAGAGAGCTGGCTGCTTGAAAGTTTATTGTGGAAATTCCCCTTATAATGCACATTATGGGACAGTTCTTTACGCTCAAATCCATATTACAAGTTGCGTGATGTTTAAATTACAGCCAATTAGTTTGCGCAAACTCGCAGTAATTTGGGGCGGCGTTGAGTGGCAATGTCCGTTCCTATATACAAGTTGAAAGTAAATGTGATCGCTCGACCACAATCGCATTTAATGCTCAAACTTTTTAAAGAGTTTGGCCTGAGGAAACAATTGCACTAAACTACTCTAATAACTGTTAAACCGCTACACCCCCACATCGCAAACTACCCCTCTACACTATTAACCCGTAAAGCACCACAAACCCATGGTAAACTATGCCTTGACACTATTAACCCCTAAACCACCACACCCCCACATCGCAACTACCCCTCTACACTATTGACCCCTGAACCACCACAAGCCCATGGTAAACTATGCCTTGACACTATTAACCCCTAAACCGCCACACCCCCACAGGGCAAACTACTCTTCTACACTATTAACCCCTAAATCACTACAACCCCACTGGAAAATACCCCATTACACTATTAACCCCTAAACCACCACATCGCAAAATACCCCACTACTCTATTAACCTCATAAACTGCTACAACCCCCACTGCAAAATACTCACTAACAACTAAACACTAATCCCCTAAGTTACCCCCAAAATAATACTTACCTGGAAACAAAAAACTAAAAGTACCTTTAAAAGAAAAGAATTGCTACCCAAAAAAAAAAAAAGTTTTTTTTCTGTACGGTTAGGTTATTTAATTTTTCAGTTACGGTTATGTTTTTTTATTTTTAAAGTAAGGTTAGTTGTTTTTGTTTTTTTTTCAGATAAATGTAGTTTCTTTTTTTGTGGTACTATTAGTGTTTTTGGTTTAACTCAGGGAGGTGTTAGGTTAAGGGGTTAGCTGGTTAGGGGGTTTAGATGTTAGTGGGTATTTTGTGGTGGGGGTTGTGTCTTAGGGGTTGATAGAGTAATGGGATATTTTGTGATGTGGGGGTAGGGTGGTTTAGGGGTTAATAGGGTAGTGGCTTACTTTGTGGTGGGGGTTGTGGTGTTTTAGGGGTTAATAGTGGAGTGGGTTACTTTGTGGTGGGCTATGCGGCAGGTTAGGAGTTATAAGAATAAGGGACTTATGGGATTCGGGTTAGCACGCAAGTATGGGTGCTTTCAAACATCAACATTCTATTGTAAAACACGTACTGTTATCAAGTTCCCTAACTATAACTTGTAAAGAGGGATTCAGAATCAATTTTTTTTCAGTGACGTAAAAGAAATCTCCTTTGGAAGAAAATGCGCACGTGTGAATACTGAAGAATTCTAGGTAATCAGAGCACATGAGCAACAATGTCAGGGTTTCTTCTATTTATGCGAGCCCTGTGGCTAGCAAGGCCATTGGCTGAGAGGTAAAAATCTTACTTCAAGAAAAAAAAAGAGAGGATCGAGATGAGGAAGGTGGGGGGGTTAAAAAGAAATATATATATACATCAGAAGGAATAACAGTCTTTTGTGCATATACTATATGGATTTCTCTTGACAGATACATATGTACATATATATATATATATATATATACATATACAGTATATATAAAGATACAGAATTTATTGTGCTACTATCTTATGTTTACCATCACTTTAAAGGGACAGTTAACACCTTGCAAGTGAGTTCTGTTGTGTTTATTTTTCAAATAAGCATTCTTTTTTACTTCAGATGTTTTTCAGTAGCAAAACGACCCACCATTTGCCTTATTTGGAGCCAATTGGGGCTTTAAAAAGCAGACAACAAGGCTAGTCACTGTCATAATGTCAATATAAAATGCATTGTTTAGCAGTTGTTATCTGATAAAGCCAGATAGGGACATATATGTAGCAGGATTAGCCTTAAGAATTGAGCAGGGTGCATTTTCCCTTCTGGGGAATTCTGGGAATTAGAAACAATTTTCAGTGCTAAATTACATGAAAAGGGGAAAAATAAATTATGAAAGTGTCTTGCAAAGTTGTTTCATTACTGGTAGCTAAACATTTTATATAAAAATCCCAAGGCAAGTACTGTCCCTTTAATAGCAACATCCAGTTCTTTCTTTCATTAACAGAAAACAGCTGTGGATCTATGGGAATATAAATAAGTTTTTACATTTAGAAATATGTATAATTGTGCTGCAACACATGAAGGTGAAAATGACATTTTAATGGCCGTTTTAGAAGACTTTTCAATTTGCCTCTGTTATTAAATGTATTCTGTTATTGAAAGCATACCTAGGTAGGCTTAGGTTTACAATATAGCTAAATGCTGGAACACATTTTAAAATCCCCTTTCTTAGATGCAACAAAAGGATTCTGTGCAAAGTATTTATTACATGTGTTAACTAAAATAGTGTATAGAATCCACTAAAAAGGAAAGCTATATACAGCACTCTGGGTATTTCAAGTGCTGTATATATGTTTCCTTTATACTGGATTCTATCCACTATTTTAGTTAAGTCCTAATACATAGGGCTCGATTTATCAAGCTACTGCGGACAGGGGCGTACATTTGCGCCCCTGTCCGCTGCAACTCGCCTCTGGCGGGCAGAATTCCCGCTGACATTGCACGCAAGCGCAGCAGGAGCTGTCAATCTCCCCAGTCGGACGAGACCAGGGAGATTGAATTTCGCCAATAGGTGGAGAAGAGGGCAGGAAGTCTGATGACCCCTGCTTGATAAATACTGACTGAATATCTTTACTGGGTGCATCACAGTGAGAGGGTTTTTAAATGTGTTATGATTGACGCACTGTGCGCTATTTATAGCTCCAAGTTGTCTTCAAAGGAAAAACAATTATTTCTATAATTATATTTATTACCAGTTGTGTGCTACCATAAATCTTATATATTGTATTGTTTCTTCTTCACCCTTTATTTACAATAATAAAGTCACAAAATATGCATGCTTACAGCAGTAGCAAGTACCTCTATGGTTGGTGCCGAAATCCTATTGTATCATATAAATATATTCCAATATTTGCCCCTAATTCAGGGCTAGATTACCAGTAGAGCACAAGTTAGCGCACCCACTTGCTCATTACATTTGATAGAAGTCAGCTTTTTGTGCGTGTGTTAGGTAGGTCGTATATTACAAGTTGAAAGTAAAACGTTTTTGCACAAGTGCTAATTTGACCCGCACATAAAGCCGAACTTCGAATATTGTGACCACGTTAACGGATCACCCCATATACCTCAATGGAGCTCAAAAAGTGGGTAAAAAATGAATACCCTGCTCAAGCGCAAATCTGATCACGTTTACTCAAGTGGGCTGACCTGACATGACATATATATTTTACATTCCAATATTCTTCACATAGCAGAATATTTTCTTTTTATTTATTTTTATAAATGTTTATATATATAAAAAGTTTTTTTGGTGATAATTTTATAAAGGTGTAGATATACATATATATATATATATATATATATATATATATATATATATATATATATATATATATATATATATATATAGAGGAATATATGTTTAAAAATACCTAGAACATGCAGAACATTGGAATGTATGACATTTACAGTAAATACATAGTTAAACACTTTACTAAATATGAATATTGCATAAATATGATTTTCCATGTAGTCAGATACTTGACTTCACATGGCTCCAATACACTTATATATATATATGTCTATATATGTGTACATATGCATTTATATGTTTATATGTGTGTATATATACTGTATGTCTGTACACACATATAAACAAGTATATATATATATATATATATATATTTTAAAGCCCTTTGCAGCCTTTTTTTTCTTCTGACACCTAAGACCACATATCTTTGAGCCTTTATAACTTTTTAATGCATTCTTTTTTAAATAGCTTTTATCAGATAGTGTTATTATGAGTGTAACTGTACAGGGTATTTTTGATGTGTTTTGTGCAACTTTTTTATCTTGCCTAACATTAACCACAGCTCCGAAGTTGCTCTCTCTCAGTGTGCGTTAAATTCAATTGTGCTCAAGAGAACACGTTTACTTTCAACTTGCAATACACGCACTACTTCCAATGCACGCAAAGAGTCGCAATAAACCCATTATCGCTTGTGCGCAACCATTAGAGTGCCACTCGTAATCAAGCTCATAATTTGTATCTTGTTGATTAAAATAATGACTTCATATCCAGATATGCCAATGTTTAGGAATCTACAGCTTTAACAAGACTGTCAGCAAGAAGGGAAATAGGAAGAAAACGTCTTTATAGTAAAGGTAGGTACAGTGCCAACCCAAACAGTAAACCTGTCCTGGACCAATGCTGAGGTCCTTGTATATGTGAATGTGTCTGCTTCTTGCTGTATTTTCTCCTGATATAGCACTTTTTGTGTGTAATCATATAATGTTTACTATATAACCAGTGTCATATCGGCATAAAAAGCCATAAATGCTGAAAATGGTCATTTAAAAACCTCATTATTCCTTGACATTTTAATGCTGTGTATATGACTGTATTGATTTGTTTAGCTACAAGATATTGTTTTGTGCGTAGTGTAAAGTGTTACATAGTGATTGCTTATTTTATGGAATATCGTTTGTTTTTTGTTTGTGTTATATCTGTAAACTGTAGGGTTCAAATGCAGATGTTTGCAAGCCGTTATTTACCTCCAATATCTTCCTCTGGTTGTCTTATTGATTCTTAGCGCTCTCAATATGTCTTCTAAGCTTTATGGTGTCACAAATTAGTATTTAACCATTTGTCTTATTACACACAGATCATCTTATTCGCAGACGTTGTCGTCTTTCAGATGAATGCAGCTCTATTAGGTTCATCTTAAAGGGACACTGTATTGTATATTTTCCCTTAATGTGTTTCCAATAACTGGCCCCAGTCGCAGAGTATTACATGTATTGAAAATTGCTGGTTTAGGTTTATTCTTACAATTGAAATAGCTGGCTTTGGGGATTAAAACTACGACCCATAATGACAATTTCAGTAACTAAGTAGTGGCCTTTGTGTAAAGAGAGAAAGATAAGATATGCAGGTCTTCCCTTCCTGGAGGCCTAGTCCATTTCAATGGTCATGTTCTTGTGAACAATGGGTTGTGGTTTCAATTAGCTATTTCATATACAAAAATATACATGAACATTTTCTATATATTTAAACCCAACATTTTTCTTTCATGATTCAGATAGTACAATTTTAGACAACATTTCATGTTACGTCTATTATTAAATTTGCTTTAATCTCTTGGTTTTTGTTTGTTGAAGGAGCAACAATACACTTCTGGGTGCTAGGTGAGCCAGTGACAAAGTGAGCTAGGTGAGCCAATGACAAGAGGTTTATATGTACAGCCACCAATCAGAAGCTAGCTCCCAGTAGTACACTGCTCCTGAGCCTTCCTAGGTATGCTTTCCAACAAAGGATACCAAGAGAAGAAAGCAAATTAGATAATGGAAGGAAACTGGAAAGTTGTTTGAAATTGTATCTTCTATGACTTAACTGTCCCTTTAATGCTTCACAGCTGGTATAACAAATCATAGGGGAGACAAATTTTACAGCACAAAATGCCTTTAATCCAATAGAGTTTATGGCTCTCCCCATTGACCCAACGTGCAAGTTATACTTTTAAGGATGGAAATAGTGGTTATTTAAACCAGGCCACCAAGCACTCATGGGTCACATGTGGCCCTCTGTACTAGTTTTTGTGGCCCCAGGGAAAAAGCAGAACTAACAGTGCTGTGGTTTCCGTGACCCCTGGAACATTGCAGAACTAAAAATAATTGTTTTGGGACTTCTGGGGCGCGATCAGAGAGTTCGTGTAAGTTTCACCGCAACTACTGAAAACCACGTCGCCCGTAAGTTCACATTGGGTGAATCACATAACACACGGTGCCATATAATATACTGGCGTAAGTACACATTTCTGATGTCGCCAGTAGTTTATGCCAGTATATTGCACGCGTAATTGGAGATTAAAGAGTAGCAGTGTTTTTTTGTTGACTTCACATGTAAAAATGTAAACCGAAACCAATTAATAAACCGACATAAAAACGCCATGCAAGGTTTAACTGTTTGATATGTGCGCCTGAAATCTATGTGAGTGCGCATGCGTTAGGTGTTTGTTAAGCCTTCCAGGGACTTACGCTGCTTTTTTACTGTGCGCAAGGGTATGTGTGGCGAGCTGAAACTGGCGTAAAATATATCCATTCTGTGTGCGTAAGTCCATTTGTTGCCTTTGTGATACCGACTGCCGATGCCAGTTCTATGTTAGTCTATGGGAGTACAAACTCTGCACGCCGTGTAAAATCTACGTGCGTAACATTTGTGATTGCCCATTGCCTGAAAAAAATAGCGACAATGGTTTTTACACACATTGCCAAGTATGTGATCAAGGTCCTGGTCGGTAAAACAAAGTGTCTGTCTGGGGCAAAAACAGCAGACAGTACCCTGCAACGATACATAAAGCTGCGTGTTTAATAGCCTTACATGTATATGCAGCACTTAAAGG
This sequence comes from Bombina bombina, assembly GCF_027579735.1. Classification (NCBI taxonomy): domain Eukaryota; kingdom Metazoa; phylum Chordata; class Amphibia; order Anura; family Bombinatoridae; genus Bombina; species Bombina bombina. The sequence goes on from NC_069510.1 coordinate 130,184,379, forward strand.
GACATTCCAGTCAAAATATAAATGCACATAGATAAATTACATCTGGATAGAAACACATTTGCTATATACATGTATTGGCCAAACATGCTTCTAGTAAAAGGTATAGCTAGATATTCTCAGTGCACCAGCAATTTAAATACTGCAGCTGCTCACGGCACCAGTGGGGCTTGTATTATGTCATTGCCATTACACCTTAGGTTCTCTGAGCAAGTGCTGTGTTTAAAATGCTGGTTTTGGTGTTTGCTTATCATGTATAGTAGAGTTCCCCTATGAGCCGTTGTGAAATTCTGGTTAACACTTGGTTCTGACCGGGGTGAGTGATTTAACACAAAGCGGCAGCCTGAATTTACAACTTTAGCACCAGATTACTTAGCAACCAAGAGGAGCTTTTACTAAATATATATCCTGTTTAACATAAGGCCGGGCGTGACCCACCGGAGTATCACTGTGATCATCCGTTAACATTGGTTTAGCAGAGTATTTGCACCAAGCCCCCTGTCTCAGGAATGGACGCTCCCATACGTGGACTGATGCACAACACTCTGTTGCCAATGCTATTATATTCTAATGCTAATCTAACAATATAGTGATTTTTAGATTGCTTTTTTATAGGCAATTATAATAATATTTTGTGATGAATTATATTGTGATTTTATTTTTAATACCTATCATTTGGTGTTTTTCCTTTGAGTCTGGAAGAGCGCGGTGGTTTTCAGCTCACCTTTAGAGCACTGGTTTTCAAACCTGTTTTCAGACCTCCCTAACAGGCCAGGTTTTCAGGATTACTTTGGGTGAGAGCAGGTTAATAACGGTTTACTAATCAGCTGACTATTTCACCTGTGCTCTAGTTCAGAGATCTCTAAATCTGTCCGTAGAGCGTCTGGTGTTTGCTCAGTTTTATCTAGCACTGTGATAGGGACTGGTGCTTCTATACCACTGCTTAAAGAGATATGAAACCCAAAAATCTTCTTTTGTGATTCAGACGGAACATACAATTTTCAAAAGGTCTCCAATTTACTTCTATTTTAAAATGTGCTTCATTCACATGATATTCTTTGTTGAAGAGATACCTAGGTAGGAAATAGTGCTGCCATCTAGTGCTCTTGCAAATGGATAAGATTCTTGCAAAACTGCTGAAATATAGTGCTCCAGAAATGGGCCGGCTCCTAAGCTTACATCCCTGCTTTCAACAAACAATACCAAGAGAACAAAGAAAAACTGATAATAGAAGTAAACTAGAAAGTTGTTTAAAATCGCTGCTCTGTCTGAATCATCATAGAAAATGTTTGGGTTTCATATCCCTTTAAGGATCTTTTGACTTTTTAGCGCATTTACCATTTTTTCTTTGCAGAGAAGCTGCAAACCACTGCTTCTTAACCTACTACACCAACTCTAAAGTGATGTTTCTCAATTCCCCTGGACTGGGGTGATTGACAGCTGAACAGGGAACGGCATTGCACAAGCAGCGTATTGTTTAGTGATATATGCAGGCAGCGTATAGTGCAATGATATATGCAGGCAGCGTATTGTTTAGTGATATATGCAGGCAGCGTATAGTGCAATGATATATGCAGGCAGCGTATTGTTTAGTGATATATGCAGGCAGCGTATAGTGCAATGATATATGCAGGCAGCGTATTGTTTAGTGATATATGCAGGCAGCGTATAGTGCAATGATATATGCAGGCAGCGTATTGTTCAGTGATATATGCAGGCAGCGTATTGTACAATGATATATGCAGGCAGCGTATTGTTCAGTGATATATGCAAGCAGCGTATTGTACAATGATATATGCAGGCAGCGTATTGTTCAGTGATATATGCAGGCAGCGTATTGTGCAGTGATATATGCAGGCACCGTATTGTTCAGTGATATATGCAGGCAGCGTATTGTTCAGTGATATATGCAGGCAGCGTATTATGCAATGATATATGCAGGCAGCGTATTGTGCAATGATATATGCAGGCAGCGTATTGTTTAGTGATATATGCAGGCAGTGTATTGTGCAATGATATATACAGGCACCGTATTGTTCAGTGATATATGCAGGCAGCGTATTGTTCAGTGATATATACAGGCACCGTATTGTTCAGTGATATATGCAGGCAGCATATTGTTCAGTGATATATGCAGGCAGCGTATTGTTCAGTGATATATGCAGGCAGTGTATTGTACAATGATATATGCAGGCAGTGTATTGTGCAATGATATATGCAGGCACCGTATTGTACAATGATATATGCAGGCAGTGTATTGTGCAATGATATATGCAGGCAGCGTATTGTACAATGATATATGCAGGCAGCGTATTGTGCAATGATATATGCAGGCAGTGTATTGTGCAATGATATATGCAGGCAGCGTATTGTACAATGATATATGCAGGCACCGTATTGTTCAGTGATATATGCAGGCAGTGTATTGTTTAGTGATATATGCAGGCAGTGTATTGTGCAATGATATATGCAGGCAGCGTATTGTACAATGATATATGCAGGCAGCGTATTGTACAATGATATATGCAGGCAGCGTATTGTGCAATGATATATGCAGGCAGCGTATAGTGCAATGATATATGCAGGCAGCGTATTGTTCAGTGATATATGCAGGCAGCGTATTGTACAATGATATATGCAGGCAGCGTATTGTACAATGATATATGCAGGCAGCGTATTGTGCAATGATATATGCAGGCAGCGTATAGTGCAATGATATATGCAGGCAGCGTATTGTGCAATGATATATGCAGGCAGCGTATAGTGCAATGATATATGCAGGCAGCGTATAGTGCAATGATATATGCAGGCAGCGTATAGTGCAATGATATATGCAGGCAGCGTATTGTGCAATGATATATGCAGGCAGCGTATAGTGCAATGATATATGCAGGCAACGTATTGTTTAGTGATATATGCAGGCAGCGTATAGTGCAATGATATATGCAGGCAGCGTATAGTGCAATGATATATGCAGGCAGCGTATTGTTTAGTGATATATGCAGGCAGCGTATAGTGCAATGATATATGCAGGCAGCGTATTGTTTAGTGATATATGCAGGCACCGTATTGTGCAATGATATATGCAGGCAGCTTATTGTGCAATGATATATGCAGGCAGCGTATTGTTTAGTGATATATGCAGGCAGCGTATTGTGCAGTGATATATGCAGGCAGTGTATTGTGCAATGATATATGCAGGCAGTGTATTGTGCAATGATATATGCAGGCAGCGTATTGTACAATGATATATGCAGGCAGTGTATTGTGCAATGATATATGCAGGCAGCGTATTGTGCAATGATATATGCAGGCAGCGTATTGTGCAATGATATATGCAGGCAGCGTATTGTGCAATGATATATGCAGGCAGCGTATTGTGCAATGATATATGCAGGCAGCGTATTGTGCAATGATATATGCAGGCAGCGTATTGTGCAATGATATATGCAGGCAGCGTATTGTGCAATGATATATGCAGGCAACGTATTGTTTAGTGATATATGCAGGCAGCGTATAGTGCAATGATATATGCAGGCAGCGTATTGTGCAATGATATATGCAGGCAGCGTATTGTGCAATGATATATGCTGGCAGCGTATTGTGCAATGATATATGCAGGCAGCGTATTGTTTAGTGATATATGCAGGCAGCGTATAGTGCAATGATATATGCAGGCAGCGTATAGTGCAATGATATATGCAGGCTGCGTATTGTTTAGTGATATATGCAGGCAGCGTATTGTGCAATGATATATGCAGGCAACGTATTGTTTAGTGATATATGCAGGCAGCGTATAGTGCAATGATATATGCAGGCAGCGTATAGTGCAATGATATATGCAGGCAACGTATTGTTCAGTGATATATGCAGGCAGTGTATTGTTTAGTGATATATGCAGGCAGTGTATTGTGCAATGATATATGCAGGCAGCGTATTGTACAATGATATATGCAGGCAGCGTATTGTACAATGATATATGCAGGCAGCGTATTGTGCAATGATATATGCAGGCAGCGTATAGTGCAATGATATATGCAGGCAGCGTATTGTTCAGTGATATATGCAGGCAGCGTATTGTACAATGATATATGCAGGCAGCGTATTGTACAATGATATATGCAGGCAGCGTATTGTGCAATGATATATGCAGGCAGCGTATTGTTCAGTGATATATGCAGGCAGCGTATTGTTCAGTGATATATGCAGGCAGCGTATTGTTCAGTGATATATGCAGGCAGCGTATTGTTCAGTGATATATGCAGGCAGCGTATTGTGCAATGATATATGCAGGCACCGTATTGTTCAGTGATATATGCAGGCACTGTATTGTTCAGTGATATATGCAGGCAGCGTATTGTGCAATGATATATGCAGGCAGAGTATTGTGCAATGATATATGCAGGCACCGTATTGTTCAGTGATATATGCAGGCAGCGTATTGTTCAGTGATATATACAGGCAGCGTATTGTTCAGTGATATATGCAGGCAGCGTATTGTTCAGTGATATATACAGGCAGCGTATTGTTCAGTGATATATACAGGCAGCGTATTGTACAATGATATATGCAGACACCGTATTGTGCAATGATATATGCAGGCAGCGTATTGTGCAATGATATATACAGGAATTCTCTTTCCGGTTAAAAGTATAAACACAATCCTTTATATAATCCTCATGATCCCTTTGTAATTTCCTATTTTTATTGGTAACAATCAGCCACTATAGATCACAGAGTGAATATAACATTACACATGATGATAACGACCATCGCAACATGCCACGACATGTGAGGCGACCCACCTCAGATCCACCAACAAATCACATATGGACTCAGAATGATAGTCCACGTACACCAAATATCAATTTTGAACAATATGAACACGCCAACAGATACAGTCCACTCACAATAGTGGATAATGCTGAAAGTCCTAGCACTAGTCACCTCCCTCCACCACCTTTTTTAGGGATAGGCCCCAACACAAGAACAGAAAATTTTCCAACAAGGTCGGCCAAAAGACCACATATAGCAGAAAACGAGGCAGCAGGGGCAGAGGCCTTGCCGCCAAGAAAGCGGAATAATCCCGATTAGATCAGGGTTTGTTCAACTTATCTCACACATTATCTATTGAGGAGAAAAGAGTACTCAAAAAAGGTCTTTCTTTTTGTCCACCCAACCCCCCAAATATTTTTAATTTATTCGTGGATGTGAATAATTTCACACGAAAATTATCTTTACAAAAATACTTTGTAAATAAAAAACTAAAAAAAGACCCTTACAACAACATAGATTCCCAGGTGATAGTAACTGACAACATGACACCCAACAGACTAATTCCATGTATAACGGCAAATGATAATGTTGATGTTTTAACTGACCATTTATTTGAAGAATACATACACACAACAGTCAAAAATAAATCTAATTTTAACCCTACGAATATCAACAATAAATATATAGAACTATACAAAAACATGGTCTTAGAAGATTGTGAGAAATTGCTTAAATCAAGTGCCAAAAAGAAAAATCACTCTTTTTATAGACACAAAAAAGCATTATATAGCCTACAGAACAATTCTAATATTGTTATTCGCGATGCGGATAAGGGTGGTGGGATTATCATCCAAGATTACAAAGATTATACTATAGAAGCAGAAAGAATCCTAGGGGACCATAATTATTATAAAATTCTATCACAAGATCCCACTCCATTGTTCTTACAGACCTATCGAAAACTAATAGGACAGGGTTTTATACAAGGAATACTGAATAAAGATGAAAGGGAATTTTTGAGAGTAGACAATCCAAGCATTGCACATTATTCCCACCTTCCCAAAATCCACAAGGATAAAAATAACCCGCCTGGGCGTCCCATCATAGCAGGAATTGGGAATTTAACATATAATTTATCATTTTATATAGATCAATTCTTACAGAAATTTGTAATAACACTTCCTTCTTACATTAGAGATAGCACTCATCTCTTACAATTGTTACAAGACCTCACTCTCACAAACACCACCAAACTTTGGATTACATGTGACGTCAGTTCTCTTTATTCAAATATCACCCATGATTTGGGGCTGTCGTCAGTATCTCATTTTCTAGAGCAAGACCTGTATTTACCTAAGGAACAAAAAGCTTATATTCTAGAATGCATCAAGTACATATTACAACATAACTATTTTTTATACTTAGATCGTTTTTATTTACAGACCAGGGGAACGGCCATGGGTACCAGGTTCGCCCCAAGTTTCGCCAATCTCTTTATGGGACTCTTCGAGGAGGTGTATATTCACCAAGCGGACCTTGGGGCGAGCCTGGTATTCTATGGCCGTTACATAGACGACCTGTTGTTCATATGGAATGGCAGTCTAGAATCAGCAGAATCTTTTATTTCACATCTCAATAACAATGATATGGGAATCACTTTCACAGCTAACATACAAACTGTTTCAATAGAATATTTAGATTTAGTACTCAGTTGGGGACCCAATCTAACGATAACATCTAAAACGCACTTTAAGGATGTGGACAGCAACAGCTATCTAGAATACCACAGTAACCATCATAGAAGCTGGATCAACAATGTCCCATATAGCCAGTTTAGACGCATTAGGAAAAATTGTTCAGAGTATCAAACTTTTCTCGACCAAAGCCAAATTTTATACAACAGATTCATGGAAAAAAGTTATCCAGCCCATATTTTAGATCAGGCGCTAACGAGAACAAAACTATTAGATAGAAATGCAATATTATTTAAGAACAAAAATATTAACCAGACAAGGGATAAAACAACTGAACAAAGTAGCACTATGTTCATCACACAATACAATAATAGCTTTTACAAAATACAACAGATAATTTGCAAACACTGGCATGTCATCCAAAGGGACCCCATACTGAAAAATATAGTACAAGACAAACCACGAATAGTTTATAGGAGAGCTCCTACATTGAGAAGTAGACTAGCACCGAGTAAAATAGTTAAACACATACAATTTCCATGCACATTGGCTTTATGCAATAATGATTCCTTCACTTTATCCTTTTATCGACACTATATGATCGATATGGTTACTACAATACTATATATTTTTAAAAAATGGTTTTCATAGATGCATACCACATCCCATTTTTACATCAGCTAGAATTCCCTATTAGCAATTATATTCTGACATCACACATCAACTTTCACAATATTTATACACTATCTCAGACATGCACTCCAATGTTCACTTAAGACTAGGATTGCATACATCATCATTAAATTATATAAGAACTTCATAACACAGGTCCATATAGAGTCTATCTTAATAAGTTCAAACAGCGGTCACATAGGACAATATCAACATTTGTTTACACACATTGGAACATACATAGGGTTTTTATCAGATCAAATCAAAAGTCCGTAGGCACCATAATTTTATCTAATTTTATTTATCATGTCTAAGTATCATAGGAATTCCATAGCAATCTATTAAAATTACGTCACTAACATCCTTTTTTTCAAAGAGGAATTCCTACCAAATCCACCCTTTCCTCACACATTCTGCAAATTTTTAGATTAGAATATTTTTTATATAATTAAAAAATTAATACATTATACATTCCTTAAAAAATTGGCATTACATTATGTGGCGCATTCTTCCGTTTTCGGCTAGGGCCGGGAAATCCCACCGCTCTGTAATTTACACACCTTTAGCAATAGATACTCTATACATTCATTATCAACAAAATATCTCTCTAGGTTCTCTTCAATAAATCTTTACAGACTCAAACCGAAAACAACAAAATTTGTTTTCCATTTTAATCAGCATTATTGTCTTTTTTATTTTATCGCTTTTCAGTAGTTTTTATTCTAACATATATATACGATCTATATGGATAATAAAATACCATGTTTTCTTTTTTTGATGTCAGATAAAACAGTCATATTTATACTATAATACAAGATATGACTAATATGGATAACAAAACATCGTTTTTTTCTTCCTTTTTTTTTTTTTTTTTTGTTTTGAGGTCAGATAAAACAGTCTAATCAAACCTTTTTACCAGTCTGTTTTGGGTTAACTCACAGTTGAATCTTTAATCAGGGATAATTATACTCACCGTATCAACTAAGCTATCATTGGTTACTCTAGGTGCTTTGACAACTTCCGTTTTTAAAACATACCTGCATATAAGGCTTTTACTTTGTAACAATTGTATCCATTATTTCATGCCTGAGGAAACGACCAGTTACGGTCGAGAAACGCGTAGCGGTACTTTGTATGGAATAAATATCTTTTAACTTTTACGGAGGTTGTCCTTTTGCTTTTATCGTCAATTTGCAAGGATCAAGGTCTCACACATTATTTGCAGTGTGAATCTAATACAGCAATATCACGTTGGTTAAGAAAGTGATCGACCCAACACAGAGTCAGACAGAATCACTCGACCTGCATCCAGACGCAGTATACCACAGACATCAGTGTACTAACCACTGTGAGTGTTAGCCGGCTTGTTAGCACCGGTCACAGTACGGTGCATTTTCATTTGGTAAGCATTTTTGATTCATTTTACCTTGAATTTGTTTCAAACTTTATTACGCTATGTGGCGCCCTCTTTTTCAACTTTAACTGAAATGATATATGCAGGCAGTGTATTGTGCAATGATATATGCAGGCAGCGTATTGTGCAATGATATATGCAGGCAGCGTATTGTGAAATGATATATGCAGGCAGTGTATTGTGCAATGATATATGCAGGCAGCGTATTGTGCAATGATATATGCAGGCAGCGTATTGTGAAATGATATATGCAGGCAGCGTATTGTACAATGATATATGCAGGCAGTTAATTGTGCAATGATATATGCAGGCAGCGTATTGTGCAATGATATATGCAGGCACCGTATTGTACAATGATATATGCAGGCAGCGTATTGTTCAGTGATATATGCAGGCACCGTATTGTACAATGATATATGCAGGCAGCGTATTGTTCAGTGATATATGCAGGCACCGTATTGTTCAGTGATATATGCAGGCACCGTATTGTTCAGTGATATATGCAGGCACCGTATTGTTCAGTGATATATGCAGGCAGAGTATTGTGCAATGATATATGCAGTGTATTGTTCGGTGATATATGCAGGCAGCGTTTTGTGCAATGATATATGCAGACAGCGTATTGTAGCTTGCTAGCCGCAATGGCGGTTGAAAACAGGCAGAGATGTCCACCCTTGTTCCGTCCGGTCATTGTTAAATTGAGCTTATTATGTAATTCTTCTGCACGTATGATACGTACAATATGGCATGAAATTGATATGCACATCTAACAGCAGAATAACTTTGCTCAGAAACTCATATAACATTAAAGGCAGTCCCCGGGTTACAGACATCCGACTTACGTACAACTCATACTTACAAACGGAGAAAATAGAGCTTTATCGACAATCTTTCTTTCCAGGATAACCGAAAATACTCAAAATCCAATTTCCACACGGACAGAACGTTATGTGAAATTGTCTGAAAAGGGGCACAGATAGCAAAACAAACTTTTCCCTTTGCTATCTAAAACTAAAAAAATGTGTTTGGCTAGAGTTTCACCTAAAAAAAGTGCCTGTTCCAACTTACATACAAATGCAACTTAAGAACAAACCTACAGAACCAATCTTGTTTATAACCTGGGGACTGCCTGTATTGGCGTAGGTTGATGTAATCGTATATACTCTGAGGAAACACAGGTTGTGAAATGTGCAAGCATTATTTATTTTACAAACAAGTGATGAATAAATGATATGCTTGTTAGAGCAGAGAAGGTGCTATGTCCTGTTTTTTCCCCCACCTCTGACAACTCCGGATTACTGTGATGCCTCATTGCATCTATTTAAATAATAATCCTATATACAATGAAACGTAGAGACAAATCAACATGAAATATAGGCATTTAACACCTCCCCAGCCCCTAGATTGTTGCAGGAAACAAAAAGGGCTTTCTATTTTTTTACACCGCTACTACCTCCTGTATTACACAGTAATCACTCATCCAAACATCAAAAATCCCCAGTTGTAAGCAACGGTGCAACACACAAAACGTATCTACATTACATTTATGTTATTGATTCTTTATCAACACACCCCAGAACAACAATTAGTTATAATGGTAGCATGAATCGGTGCCACAGTGCGTATTTTTGTTATCTACATTAAATATTTTATATCTGACAACCCTAAATAAATGACAATACAAGTATATGTTTAATTGTCACATAAATATACTAGATTTTACAAGTGTAGCTCTGTTTTATATAAAAGGGAAATAACATATTGGGATTATTTATTGCATTTCTTGTTGAATAAGAATTACAATACACGTATGGCTTGACCCGTATGGTAGCAGATTTACACATGCACTCATACAATGTACTTCTCAGTTCTCTATAAGAGTGCAGTACACCTCTATACACTTGAATTGCATGTCAGGGTTATTTATTGCATATACAAGAGAGGGCCACGAGTGGCCCTGGGTTAATAGGAGGAATACTAATTCTTCATATATAAAATGGAGGGTTTGTATATGTTTAAATATTTGGCCGTATACACTGCTATATATTGCTATATATGACAGTACATTGAGCTCTGCAACATAAAACCCCTTATATTTCTTTATTGGGAGCTCTAGACAACTCTGTTAGTATAGTGCTTCACGTGACATATTAAGAAAGCCTTACTTATTGTTTTCAATATTGAGCACGTTTATATGAGTGTTGAAGGGTTATTTACACTGCTACTGATATACGTTTGGCTTTATAACAGAAATCCTACCTGTCATTATTATATGTGAATGACTTGAAAGTGTTTCTTTGATATATTACTAAAATCATTTCAGTTAATTTGATTTATCAAAGGCTTTCACCAACCTTCGACCCCCTACGACTGCAGGTTCTAACAAGAGAACCTGCAGACCGTATGTGTGCGCCTGTCCGCCACAGCTTCATAAATCGACCCCATAAACTCCTTTTGATAGTTGATGTTTATGATGCTCAATGGGGCCCAACAGTTTCCTCTTTTTATCTTAGAAGGTAGATAATAGAGGTATGTTATCTGATTATTAGCAGAATAGAGTGTGTATAATGCTAGTTCCACAGATGTTGCGTTTATGTAACTCACCTGAGATATTGGTGTCTTTCATGTCATTGCATGAGTTTGGGACAAATGTTCTGTGTTCTATCTGTATTGTGCTCTAAACAATGATATATATTGAGCTCTAAACAATGATTACAATAAAAGCAACAAGAAATAAATGAGGAAAACTAAAAAAAAAAATGCGAGTAGGACGGATGGGTCTGCTGTCTCCTAGTAGGAGGTACTGAGTAATTAATGCTGTTTTTATTTTTCGTATACATCAGCATTTTTTTATTATTATTATTTCTTAAAAATTGCTGACACTTTTTTGAGCATAAGAGAATGTATCTGTTTAATGTTCACAGCAGTCTAATCGGGATTCCGAGGGATTTTTGTTAAGAGAAAAAATACGCTGAATGTCAAAAAGCAAAAAGAAGCACAAACTCTGTGGATAAATAAGATATAAAAGCTATCAAACCAGGTATTTTCAATTCTTTAAAGTTAAGTGGCTTTTGTGTTTTATAAATGTGTCTTTGTTCCAATTTTCTATACATTTTTTTTGTTTAAAAAGCTTTTATAAGTAAAACAATTATGAGTAGTATATAACTGTAAGCTGATATTGGAGCAGAAGCCCTTAGGAGAACTTATATGGGTTACTTTTGCTACTTTATATTTTTGATCGTATGTTCGTTTGTTTTTTTAAAAAATGTAATAGATTTTTTTTTTTGCATTTGTTAAAGGTCTTATCATATTGAATTAATGCTAAAAATTAGCTTTAGTGCTTCACTTCACACAGAAAAAAACTAAACTTATGCCAACCTGATAAAGTAATTTTTTTCATGATGGTGAGAGTCCACAAGTCATCACGTGGGGTAATATTCCCCTTCTGACTACTAAGAGGAGGCAAAAGACAACCCAACACACCAGAGCTTTAACTCCCTCCTATGATCCTCAGTCATACATATAGCCAAGTAAATGAGGATAAAAGAAAAGCAGGAAAATGGGGCAAATAAGTACAAAACAAGTACTGCAGCTATCTGAACAAAATAAAAGGGCAGGGCTCATGGACTCTCACCATCATGAAAAAAATTAATTTATCAGGTAAGTATAACATTTGTTTTCTTTCATCAGATGGTGAGAGTCTACAAATCACTATGTGTGGGAATCAATACCCAAGCATGGAATCTACGAGACCTCCATGAATGAGGGAGACAAACAGTGAAGGCTGGACCTTAATATACAGACACTATGGCACGCAGAGCTTACCTAGCAAAGGCAGCCTCAGAAGAAGCATACACATCAAAGTGATAAAAAAAAGTGTGTAAAGAAGACCAAGTGGCTGTCTTACAAATCTGATCAATGGAAGCCTCATTATGAAAGGCAGAAGATGTAGGAACAGCTCTAGCGGAATTAGCATTAATGCGCTCAGGGGGAGTTTTCTCCACAACTAAATAAGCCTTGTGAATTAAGGCTTTAAGCCAAGCTGCTAAAGGAACAACAGTAGCTTTCTGACCTTTGTGAGGCCTAGAAAAATTAACAAAAAGAGAAGTAGGTCTGAAATCTTTTGTGGCTTCCATATAATATTTGAGAGCTCTTAACAACATCCAAGTTGTGGAGAAGACGCTCCTTAGAATTCTTAGGACCTGGACAAGAAGAAGGAATCTCAATTTCATGAATAATAGTATCTGTAGATACCATCTTAAGAAGAAAAGCATAGCCAGTGCGAAGAACAGACATGTCTTGATGAAAAATCAGAAAAGAAGGCTTGCATGACAAAGGTGAAGGTTCCGAGTCCCTTATAGCGAGGAAATAACTAAAAGAAAAAGAACCTTCCAGGATAAAAGCTGAAGGTCTAAACCATAGGCTCAAGAGGAGGAGTTTGAAGAACCCTCAAAACCAGATTAAGGTTTCAAGAAGGAGAAACTGGACAATCAACTGCTTTAATTCTGATCAGATCATGAGCAAAGGCCTGAAAGTCAGGAATTTTAGCAATTTTCTAATGAAACAAAACAGAGCAGAAATCTGACCCTTCAGTAAACTGGCTGATAAACCTATATCTAGGCCTCCCTGCAGGAACTCAAGGACTCTAGGATTTCTAACAGAATTCCAATGATAAAATTTGCTAGAACCCCATTTAAAAAAGGTTTTCCAGACTTTATGATGAATACGTCAGGTAGCAGGTTTCCTAGCCTGAATCAGGGTGTCAATAACCTTGTCAGAAGAAGCCGTCAAATTTAGAGTTTTGAGATTTTGATAAAAGAAAGGGCCTTGAGAGATCTTTTCTTAGAGGAAGCCTCCACGATTGGCACAAAGACATCTGCACCAGATCTGCAATCCAAATCCTTCAAGGCCACACCAGAACAATCAGAAATGTTGAGGCTTATTCCTTCGTGGATACAAAACCCAAACGGAGGAAAAAAAGTAAATTAGGTTGAACTACCAAGACCTGGTACAATACTGAGGCAAGTAATCTACTTTATCTTTTCAGTATCAGCACAATTGTGAACTTTACATCATAAGAAGTTAATTCTGTATACATGGCATTAATACATATAATCCTTATGAGAATAATTCCTGTGTATCACAATCCTGCACGGCTATTTCATAATCGGTGTTCCAACAGGATTTGATCAATGTGTTTACACAAATTTGATTGGCATCACATTAAGCCAATGATATTGATCAGGTGACTGGAGCATACACCAATCCAATATAAGAGGTGGGTTTCCCATATTGTTAAATCAAGCAGTGGTAATGCTGTTACCCCCCCCCCCCCCCCTCTGAAGAAGCATGTGTGTGAAACACATGTTAGGAGTGTTTTGCACTTGGAGTTTTATCCCATTCTATGTGTGTGTGTGTCTGAACTATAATCAAGTGAGGGAAGTTATGGATGGAGAAATCTAGATAATTTTAAAGGGACAGTATACACCAATTTTCATACAACTGCATGTAAAAGACACTACTATAAAGAATAATATGCACAGATACTGATATAAAAATCCAGTAGAAACCTTATAAAAATGTACTTAGAAACTCCCAATTTAATACTGTTGGTTAGATTAGCCTGGAACACCCCCTGAAAGGGGCTGAGAGCAGACCCTCCCCTGCATGTGAATAGACCCTTTATACAAACAGAAGCAATCTGAAGTCTGTATACATCAGTATACATCTAAACTTTGGGGCTTGGTTAAGAGTCTGAAAATCAGCACAATGTTATTTAAAAATAAGCAAAACTCTTTTTCTTTCATGTAATTAGCAAGAGTCCATGAGCTAGTGACGTATGGGATATACATTCCTACCAGGAGGGGCAAAGTTTCCCAAACCTCAAAATGCCTATAAATACACCCCTCACCACACCCACAAATCAGTTTTACAAACTTTGCCTCCTATGGAGGTGGTGAAGTAAGTTTGTGCTAGATTCTACGTTGATATGCGCTCCGCAGCAGGTTGGAGCCCGGTTTTCCTCTCAGCGTGCAGTTAATGTCAGAGGGATGTGAGGAGAGTATTGCCTATTTGAATTCAATGATTTCCTTCTACGGGGTCTATTTCATAGGTTCTCTGTTATCGGTCGTAGAGATTCATCTCTTACCTCCCTTTTCAGATCGACGATATACTCTTATATATACCATTACCTCTACTGATTCTCGTTTCAGTACTGGTTTGGCTTTCTACTACATGTAGATGAGTGTCCTGGGGTAAGTAAGTCTTATTTTCTGTGACACTCTAAGCTATGGTTGGGCACTTTTTATATAAAGTTCTAAATATTTGTATTCAAACATTTATTTGCCTTGACTCAGGATGTTCAACATTCCTTATTTCAGACAGTCAGTTTAATATTTGGGATAATGCATATGAATAATTCATTTTTTTCTTACCTTAAAAATTTGACTTTCCCTGTGGGCTGTTAGGCTCGCGGGGGCTGGAAATGCTTCATTTTATTGCGTCATTCTTGGCGCGGACTTTTTTGGCGCAAAAATTATTTTTCTGTTTCCGGCGTCATACGTGTCGCCGGAAGTTGCATCATTTTTGACGTTCTTTTGCGCCAAAAATGTCGACGTTCCGGATGTGGCGTCATTTTTGGCGCCAAAAGCATTTAGGCGCCAAATAATGTGGGCGGCTTTTTTGGCGCAAAAAAATATGGGCGTCACTTTTGTCTCCACATTATTTAAGTCTCATTGATTTTTTGCTTCTGGTTGCTAGAAGCTTATTCACTGGCATTTTTTTCCCATTCCTGAAACTGTCATTTAAGGAATTTGATCAATTTTGCTTTATATGTTGTTTTTTCTATTACATATTGCAAGATGTCCCACGTTGAGTCAGAAGATACTTCTGGAATATCCCTGCCTGGGGCTGGAGCTACCAAAGCTAAGTGTATCTACTGTAAACTTATGGTATCTGTTCCTCCAGCTGTTGTTTGTACTGTTTTGTCATGACAAACTGTTTATGCAGATAATATTTCCTTTAAGTACTGTTACATTACCTGTTGCTGTTCTGTCAACATCTAATACTCAGAGTGTTCCTGATAACATAAGAGATTTTGTTTTTAAATCCATTAAGAAGGCTATGTCTGTTATTCCTCCTTCTAGTAAATGTAAAAAGTCTTTTAAAACTTCTCATTTTTCAGATGAATTTTTAAATGAACATCATCATTCTGATTCTGATAATGGTTCTTCTGGTTCAGAGGATTCTGTCTCAGAGGTTGATGCTGATAAATCTTCATATTTATTTTAAATGAAATTTATTCGTTCTTTACTTAAAGAAGTCCTAATTGCATTAGAAATTGAGGATTCTGGTCCTCTTGATACTAAATCTAAACGTTTAGATAAGGTTTTTAAATCTCCTGTAGTTATTCCAGAAGTTTTTTCCTGTCCCTAGTGCTATTTCTGAAGTAATTTCCAGGGAATGGAATAATTTGGGTAATTCATTTACTCCTTCTAAACGTTTTAAGCAATTATATCCTGTGCCATCTGACAGATTAGAGTTTTGGGACAAAATCCCTAAAGTTGATGGGGCTGTCTCTACTCTTGTTAAGCGTACTATTCCTACGGCAGATGGTACTTCCTTAAGGATCCTTTAGATAGGAAAATTAAATCCTTTCTAAGAAAAGCTTACTTGTGTTCAGGTAATCTTCTTAGACCTGCTATTTCTTTAGCGGATGTTGCTGCAGCTTCATCTTTTGGTTAGAAGCTTTAGCGCAACAAGTAACAGATCATAATTCTCATAGCATTTTTATTCTTCAACATGCTAATAATTTTATTTGTAATGCCATCTTTGATATCATTAGAGTTGATGTCAGGTATATGTCTCTAGCTATTTTAGCTAGAAGAGCTTTATGGCTTAAGACTTGGAATGCTGTTATGTCTTCTAAGTCTACTCTGCTTTCCCTTTCTTTCCAGGGTAATGATCGTTTTCATTCTTTTTGTCACAACAAGGAACAAAAACCTGATCCTTCATCCTCAGGAGCGGTATTAGTTTGGAAACCATCTCCAGTCTGGAATAAATCCAAGCCTTTTAGAATATCAAAGCCAGCTCCTAAGTCCACATGAAGGTGCGGCCCTCATTCCAGCTCAGCTGGTAGGGGGCAGATTACGTTTTTTCTAAGAAATTTGGATCAATTCCGTTCACAATCTTTGGATTCAGAACATTGTTTCAGAAGGGTACAGAATTGGCTTCAAGATAAGGCCTCCTGCAAAGAGATTTTTTTGTTTCCCGTGTCCCAGTAAACCCAGCGAAGGCTCAAGCATTTCTGAAATGTCTTTCAGATCTAGAGTTGACTGGAGTAATTTTGCCAGTTCCAGTTCTGGAACAGGGACTGGGGTTTTATTCAAATCTCTTCATTGCACCAAAGAAGGAAAATTCCTTCAGACCAGTTCTGGATCTAAAAATATTGAATCGTTATGTAAGGATACCAACATTCAAAATGGTAACTGTAAGGACTATCCTGCCTTTTGTTCAACAAGGGCATTATATGTCTACTATAGATTTACAGGATGCATATCTGCATATTCCGATTCATCCAGATCACTATCAGTTTCTGAGATTCTCTTTCCTAGATAAGCATTACCAGTTTGTGGCTCTGCCGTTTGGCCTAGCTACAGCTCCAAGAATTTTTTACGAAGGTTCTCGGTGCCCTTCTGTCTGTAATCAGAGAACAGGGTATTGTGGTATTCCTTATTTGGACGATATCTTGGTACTTGCTCAGTCTTCATATTTAGCAGAGTCTCATTCGAATCGACTTGTGTTGTTTCTTCAACATCATGGTTGGAGGATCAATTTACCAAAAAGTTCATTGATTCCTCAGACTTGGGTAACCTTTTTAGGTTTTCAGATAGATTCAGTATCCATGACTCTATCTTTGATAGACATGAGACATCTAAAGTTGATATCAGCTTGTCGAAACCTTCAGTCACAATCTTTCCCTTCGGTAGCCTTATGCATGGAAATTCTAGGTCTTATGACTGCGGCATCGGACGCGATCCCCTTTGCTCGTTTTCACATGCGGCCTCTTCAGCTCTGTATGCTGAACCAGTGGTGCAGGGATTACACAAAGATATCTCAATTAATATCTTTAAAACCGATTGTACGACACTCTCTGACGTGGTGGACAGATCACCATCGTTTAGTTCAGGGGGCTTCTTTTGTTCTTCCGACCTGGACTGTAATTTCAATAGATGCAAGTCTTACAGGTTGGGGAGCTGTGTGGGGGTCTCTGACAGCACAAGGGGTTTGGGAATCTCAGGAGGTGAGATTACCGATCAATATTTTGGAACTCCGTGCAATTTTCAGAGCTCTTCAGTCTTGGCCTCTTCTGAAGAGAGAATCGTTCATTTGTTTTCAGACAGACAATGTCACAACTGTGGCATACATCAATCATCAAGGAGGGACTCACAGTCCTCTGGCTATGAAAGAAGTATCTCGAATTCTGGTTTGGGCGGAATCCAGCTCCTGTCTAATCTCTGCGGTTCATATTCCAGGAATAGACAATTGGGAAGCGGATTATCTCAGTCGCCAAACGTTGCATCCGGGCGAATGGTCTCTTCACCCAGAGGTATTTCTTCAGATTGTTCAAATGTGGGAACTTCCAGAAATAGATCTGATGGCTTCTCATCTAAACAAGAAACTTCCCAGGTATCTGTCCAGATCCCGGGATCCTCAGGCGGAGGCAGTGGATGCATTATCACTTCCTTGGAAGTATCATCCTGCCTATATCTTTCCGCCTCTAGTTCTTCTTCCAAGAGTAATCTCCAAGATTCTGAAGGAATGCTCGTTGTTCTGCTGGTTTCTCCAGCATGGCCTCACAGGTTTTGGTATGCGGATCTTGTCCGGATGTCCTCTTGCCAACCGTGGACTCTTCCGTTAAGACCAGACCTTCTGTCGCAAGGTCCTTTTTTCCATCAGGATCTCAAATCCTTAAATTTAAAGGTTTGGAGATTGATCGCTTGATTCTTGGTCAAAGAGGTTTCTCTGACTCTGTGATTAATACTATGTTACAGGCTCGTAAATCTGTATCTAGAGAGATATATTATAGAGTCTGGAAGACTTATATTTCTTGGTGTCTTTCTCATCATTTTTCCTGGCATTCTTTTAGAATTCCAAGAATTTTACAGTTTCTTCAGGATGGTTTAGATAAAGGTTTGTCCGCAAGTTCCTTGAAAGGTCAAATCTCTGCTCTTTCTGTTCTTTTTCACAGAAACATTGCTAATCTTCCTGATATTCATTGTTTTGTACAAGCCTTGGTTTGTATTAAACCTGTCATTACGTCAATTTCTCCTCCTTGGAGTTTGAATTTGGTTCTGGGGGCTCTTCAAGCTCCTCCGTTTGAACCTATGCATTCATTGGACATTAAAATACTTTCTTGGAAAGTTTTGTTCCTTTTGGCCATCTCTTCTGCCAGAAGAGTCTCTGAATTGTCTGCTCTTTCTTGTGAGTCTCCTTTTCTGATTTTTCATCAGGATAAGGCAGTGTTGCGAACTTCTTTTGAATTTTTACCTAAGGTTGTGAATTCCAACAACATTAGTAGAGAAATTGTAGTTCCTTCATTATGCCCTAAACCTAAGAATTCTAAGGAGAAATCATTGCATTCTTTGGATGTTGTTAGAGCTTTGAAATATTATGTTGAAGCTACTAAGACTTTCCGAAAGACTTCTGGTCTATTTGTCATCTTTTCCGGTTCTAGAAAAGGCCAGAAAGCTTCTACCATTTCTTTGGCATCTTGGTTGAAATCTTTAATTCATCATGCCTATGTTGAGTCGGGTATAACTCCGCCTCAGAGGATTACAGCTCATTCTACTAGGTCAGTTTCTACTTCCTGGGCGTTTAGGAATGAAGCTTCGGTTGATCAAATTTGCAAAGCAGCAACTTGGTCTTCTTTGCATACTTTTACTAAATTTTACCATTTTGATGTGTTTTCTTCTTCTGAAGCAGTTTTTGGTAGAAAAGTACTTCAGGCAGCTGTTTCAGTTTGAATCTTCTGCTTATGTTTTCATTTAAACTTTATTTTGGGTGTGGATTATTTTCAGCAGGAATTGGCTGTCTTTATTTTATCCCTCCCTCTCTAGTGACTCTTGCGTGGAAAGATCCACATCTTGGGTAGTCATTATCCCATACGTCACTAGCTCATGGACTCTTGCTAATTACATGAAAGAAAACATAATTTATGTAAGAACTTACCTGATAAATTCATTTCTTTCATATTAGCAAGAGTCCATGAGGCCCACCCTTTTTTGTGGTGGTTATGATTTTTTTGTATAAAGCACAATTATTCCAATTCCTTATTTTTTATGCTTTCGCACTTTTTTCTTATCACCCCACTTCTTGGCTATTCGTTAAACTGATTTGTGGGTGTGGTGAGGGGTGTATTTATAGGCATTTTGAGGTTTGGGAAACTTTGCCCCTCCTGGTAGGAATGTATATCCCATACGTCACTAGCTCATGGACTCTTGCTAATATGAAAGAAATGAATTTATCAGGTAAGTTCTTACATAAATTATGTTTTTTTACAAAAACACTCCCAGATGGGCTGTATAAATGGATCATCTACAACAGATTTATTCAAAGAAAAATCTAGTGTACAATGTCCCTTTAAACATAATATAGCTCCTGGACTGTAGAAGCTTATCCCACAGTTGAGTTTGTTATCTATGGGGATTATGAATGAATGTTTTCACTAAAAACTCTATAGTTTATTTCCATCCATTTAAAGTGAATGTCAATTTTGATGCTAAAGTGCCCGGTTTTTAAAAATTTGATTAAAAACAGGGGCACTTTAATTCATCAAAATTTTCATTTTACTCCTGTTGTGAAAATAATTACATTTCAATCTTCACAGCAGCTCCAGCTTCCTCTGGTCGTTGGAAGCTATTTCTGACATCAGAAATGATGGCTAGGTCATCCTCCAATCACGGCTCCCCCCCCCCCTTCCCCGGGGGAATCAGTGTCTGATTCAACGCCGTGATTCCCAAAGGGAAGAAGAGGCAGAATGTAAAACTGATTAACTCTTAAAAGGTTAACAGTAATCATAAGCATAATGTACTGTTCAAATGAGCAATAAAAATTGTGAAAACAGTAAAAAGGCTTACATAGCAAATAACACAGCACATTAAAGGTTAAATAAAAATGGTACCCTAATTTGAAGCCAAGTTCTGATGATCAGAGGGCCTTACCACCTCCAGCAGTCCTGAGAACCTTCCTACATGCTGAGAATGTTACAGCAATACAGGATAGGACTAAAACAGAAAAGGCGAGCTAAAACAGTTTAGCCTTAACGTGCCTG
This sequence comes from Bombina bombina, assembly GCF_027579735.1. Lineage (NCBI taxonomy): Eukaryota > Metazoa > Chordata > Amphibia > Anura > Bombinatoridae > Bombina > Bombina bombina. The sequence continues at coordinate 130,205,263 of NC_069510.1, forward strand.
TGCTAGGGGTGAGCGCTAAAGCTAAAAACCCAAGGTAACAGTAGAATGTTAGTGCAGGTCAATTAGAACATACTCTGTCCAGCACAGAAGCAACTTTTGAGCATTGTAAGCCGACTGAACTACATTTAGGAACAGTAACCTCAAAAAACAAGTTTTTTTAAAAGTTCCCAAAAGTGTTATAAACTGCTAGCATAAAGTATATATGTCCCCAAACTATGTGAAGCTTGTGAACATGTTTATACTAATAGCCAGGAGGCTATGAAGGTGCAGGTACTTACCTCACAACACTGTGCTTACCTCAGTTACAGCAACTTGCTTCCAGTAGACAAGCTCATCCTAGGCAGTGCTAACAGGATGCCAAGGATCTAAATCAGTAACAGCATCTCAACCCAGGGGATTGGTGGACAAGTCCACATTTCACATGGGGAGGTCTTTGGATCCACAAGGAGTAGCTCACTGTAGACAAGGGCATTGGTGGACAAGTCCACATTTCACATGGGGAGGTCTTTGGATCCACAAGGAGTAGCTCACTGTAGACAAGGGCATTGGTGGACAGGTCCACATTTCACCTGGGGAGGTCTTTGGATCCACAAGGGGCAGCTCGCTGTAGACCAGGGGATTGGCGGACAAGTCCACATTTCACCTTGGGAGTTCTTTGGATCCACAAGGAGCAGCTTACTGTAGACCAGGGGGTTGGTAGACAAGTCCACATTTCACCTGGGGAGGTTTTTGGATCCACAAGGAGCAACTCACTGTAGACCAGGGGATTGGTGGAAAAGTCTACATTTAACCTGGGGAGGTCTTTGGATCCACAAGGAGCAGCTCACTGTAGACCAGGGGATTGTTGGACAAGTCCACATCTCTGACTGAAAAAAGGCCTTTCACTGCCTGGCTGATAACTCCTTGTGAATGACAGGTTACTGTGAGGAGGATTGGTTAGAGGATCTCTTTTCAAACGATGAGTAGATTTTGCACTTCACTTTCACCTCATTCCTCATCGAGGAGGCAAACGAAAATGACTAAGGATCATGGGAAGTGGGAGGGATTTAAAGCTCTGGTGTGTTTGAGTGTCTTTTGCCTCCTCCTAGTGGTCAGGAGGGAAATATTCCAACATGTTATGACTCATGGACTCTTCATCTGATGAAAGAAATATACTGTATGTGTGATTTTTGTGATGGCTGTAGGGAGCAATTTTTTTTCCTGTTATATGATACTTTTGGTTAGCAAAAAATAAATTTATATATTTAATTTTGGATAAAACATTATTAGTAGTAGTATTTTTATACAGTGGGAGAGATACTTTACTTTTGTGTTCCTTTAATATTGCTAGTTTTCTTTAATTATTGACTATATGTGACATGGAAATTTGCTAAAAAAAATTTTTTAACACCTTATATGGTCCTCTCCATATTTCACTTTTGACATCACTGGTATTGGTAAGATCAGTGCTCAAAACTGGACTAGTAGAAATTGAATTAGGGTGAGTAGAGACCGAGATAAATGCTGTCTATACACTGTGCAGAATTACCAGCAAATGTATATATTTGCAATAATAAAAAAGAAAAGAAAAATAAGTGCACAATAAGGTGTTACACACTGTCTAAACATATACATATAGGGGGTGGGGTTTGGGCAGCTGATCAGACGTGGCAAGTCACATTTTGGTCTGGCTAGTAGCGTAGGACTTGAACTGTTGAGCCCTGACTAAGAGAACTAAAAAAATTAATCTGATACATAAAACTCATTACAAGTTGGAATCCCATTTATTTCTAGATTTTCTATGTTTTTTTGCACATTTTTTTTTTATTTTTGTTTTATTTTTTATCTACTTTTTGTTTTTCTTTATGGCAGATGACGTGAAATGCTAAGATTCTGAAATAAATAAAGTTGCTGAATTTCTGTCACTGTACATATTTGTAACATACAAGCCGTCTGTTTTAGGGCAGTGCAGGTTTGTAGTATACAGATGTTTGCAGGTTATGGGATAAACTATCTGAAATACTTTCAGCAATGAATAGAGACAATTTGGTATTAAAGTGATATCAACCCAAAAATGTTCTTTTGTGATTCAGAGCATAACAATTTACTTCTATTATGAAATTTGCTTTGTTCCTATAATATTCTTTGTTGATGAGATACCTAGGTAGCATCGGTTGCACTACATGACAGGAAATAGTGCTGCCATATAGTGGTCTAGAAATGGGCCGTCTCCTAAGCATAAGTACCTGCTTTTCACCAAAAGATGCCAAGAGAACTAAGAAAAACTGATAAAAGAGGTAAATTAGAAAGTTGTTTAAAATCGCTGCTCTATCTGAATCATGAAAGAAAAATTTTGGGTTTCACATCTCTTTAATACCAGGCTCTTGGAACAAGAAATCTCCAGTACATGAGCATATCTGGTTGTATTCTGTTTAAAAATGGCCTGAAAAATGACTATTTCTCCAACATTGGTGTGTCCGGTCCACGGTGTCATCCATTACTTGTGGGATATTCTCCTCCCCCACAGGGAAAGGCAAGGAGAGCACACAGCAAGAGCTGTCCATATAGTCCTTCCCAGGCTCCGCCCCCCCGTCATTCTCCTTGCCGCTCTGAACAAGTAGCATCTCCTCGGGGATGGTGAGGAGTTTGTGGTGTTTAGTTGTAGTTTTTTATTCTTCTATCAAGAGTTTGTTATTTTCAAATAGTGCTGGTATGTACTATTTACTCTGAAACAGAAAGAGATGAAGAGTTCTGTTTGTGAGAGGAATATGATTTTAGCAGCAGTTACTAAAATCGTTTGCTGTTTCCACATAGGACTGTTGAGATGAAATAACTTCAGTTGGGGGAAACAGTTAGCAGACTTTCTGCTTAAGGTATGACTAGCCATATTTCTAACAAGACTGTGTAATGCTGGAAGGCTGTCATTTTCCCCTCATGGGGATCGGTAAGCCATTTTCTTAGTCTCAAACAGAATAAAGGGCTTATTATGGGCTATAAACTGGTAGACACTTTTAGGGGCTAAATCGATTGCTTTATTTAAGTATTATATGCAGTTTGAAGTTGTATTTCACACTTTTATAACATTGGGGAACGTTTTTAGCACCAGGCACTTGTTAAGACACCTTCCCAGTCAGGAAGGGCCTTTCTCTGTAGTAGGCAGAGCCTCATTTTCGCGCCATTACTGTGCAGTTAATTTTGAGTTCAGTACATGCAGCTGCATGTGTGAGGGTCTGGAATCCACTAAAAACGTTCCTAGAAGGCTTCATTTGGTATCATATACCCCCCTGGGATTGGTGAAGTTGCAGCAAAGGCTGTGGCTGGGACTGTAAGGGGGTTAAAATTAAAAACGGCTCCGGTTTCCACATTATAAGGGTTAACAGCTTGAAAATTGGGGTGCAATACTTTGAATGTATTAAGACACTGTGGTGAAAATTTGGTAAAGATTGGATAATTCATTCCTAGTTTTTCACATATTCAGTAATAAAGTGTGCCCTGTTTAACATTTAAAGAGACAGTAACGGTTTTGTTTTAAAACGGTTTTTGTGCTTTATTAACCAGTTTAAGCCTGTTTAACATGTCTGTAACTTCAGATAGATCATGTTCTGTATGTATGGTAGCCAATGTGGTTCCCCCTTCAAATATAGTGTGATAATTGTGCCATAGCGTCCAAACAAAGTAAGGACAGTACTGTCACAAATTGTAAAGTTGCCCAGGATGATTCCTCAGATGAAGGAAGTAGACATAGTTCTACATCATCTCCTTCTGTGTCTATACCAGTTATGCCCGCGCCAATGCTTGTTACTATACAGTAATTGACGGCAGTAATGGATAACTCCATAGCTAATATTTTATCCAAAATGCCAGCATTTCAGAGAAAGTGCGATTGCTCTGTTTTAAACACTGTAGAGCAGGAGGGCGCTGATGATAATTTTTCTGTCATACCCTCACACCAATCTGAAGTGGCAGTGAGGGAGGGTTTGTCAGATGAGGAAATTTCTGATACAGGAAGAATTTCTCAGCAGGCAGAACCTGATGTTGTGACATTTAAATTTAAATTAGAGCATCTCCGCGCATTACTTAAGGAGGTGCTATCTACTCTGGATGATTGTGACAATCTGGTCAACCCAGAAAAATTGTGCAAGATGGACAGTTCCTTGAGGTCCCGGTGCACCCTGATGCTTTTCCGATACCTAAACGGGTGGCGGACATAGTGAATAAGGAGTGGGAGAAGCCAGGCATACCTTTTGTCCCTCCTCCTATATTTAAGAAATTGTTCCCTATGGTCGACCCCAGGAAGGACACATGGCAAACAGTCCCTAAGGTCGAGGGGGAGTTTTCTACTCTAGCCAAGCGCACGACCATTCCTATTGAGGACAATTGTGCTTTCAAAGATCCTATGGATAAAGAATTGGAGGGTTTGCTTAAAAAGATTTTTGTACAGCAAGGTTACCTCCTTCAACCTATTTTGTGCATTATTCCTGTCACTACAGCGGCATGGTTCTGGTTCGAGGAACTGGAAAAGTCGCTCAGTAGGGAGACTCCGTATGAGGAAGTCATGGATAGAATTTACGCACTTAAGTTAGCTAATTCCTTTATTTTAGACGCCGCTTTGCAGTTAGCGAGGTTAGCGGCAAAAAATTCAGGGTTTACAATTGTGGCGCGCAGAGCGCTCTGGCTAAGAATAAGTCCAATTTTCGTTCCTTTCGCAATTTCAGGAACGGACCGGCTTCCAACTCGGCAGCCTCTAGACAAGAGGGTAACGCTTCCCAGACTAAACCAGCTTGGAAATCAATGCAAGGCTGGAACAAGGGTAAACAGGCCAAGAAGCCTGCTGCTGCTACCAAGACAGCATGAAGAGGTAGCCCCCGATCCGGAACCGGATCTAGTAGGGGGCAGACTCTCTCTCTTTGCTCAGGCTTGGGCAAGAGATGTTCAGGATCCCTGGGCACTAGAAATAGTCTCTCAGGGTTATCTTCTAGAATTCAAGGAACTACCCCCAAGGGGAAGGTTCCACATGTCTCACTTATCTTCAAACCAAGTAAAGAGACAGGCATTCTTACATTGTGTAGAAGACCTGTTAAAGATGGGAGTGATACACCCAGTTCCAACTGTGGAACAAGGTCAGGGGTTTTATTCAAATCTGTTTGTAGTTCCCAAAAAAAGAGGGAACTTTCAGACCAATTCTGGATTTAAAAATTCTAAACAAATTTCTCAGAGTGCCATCGTTCAAATTGGAAACTATTCGAACGATTTTACCTACAATCCAGGAGGGTCAATTTATGACTACCGTGGATCTAAAGGATGCGTATCTGCATATTCCTATCCACAAAGAACATCATCAGTTCCTAATGTTCACCTTTCTGGATGTGGCTCTCCCATTCGGACTAGCCACTGCTCCAAGGATTTTCACAAAGGTGCTCGGGTCCCTTCTAGCGGTTCTAAGACCCAGGGGCATTGCAGTGGCACCTTACTTGGACGACATCCTAATTCAAGCGTCGTCTCTTTCAAAGACAAAGGCTCACACAGACATTGTTCTAGCCTTTCTCAGATCTCACGGGTGGTAGGTGAACATAGAAAAAAGTTCCCCGTCTCCGTCAACAAGAGTCCCTTTCTTGGGAACAATAATAGATTCTTTAGAAATGAAGATTTTCCTGACAGATGTCAGAGATTCAAAGCTTCTAAACGCTTTTCAAGTTCTTCACTCTGTTCTACGGCCTTCCATAGCTCAGTGCATGGAAGTAGTAGGGTTTTTTGGTTGCAGCAATGGACATAGTTCCTTTTGCGCAAATTCATCTAAGACCATTACAACTGTGCATGCTCAAACAGTGGAATGGGGACTATACAGACTTGTCTCCAGTGATTCAAGTAGATCAGAAGACCAGAGACTCACTCCGTTGGTGGCTGACCCAGGATCACCTGTCCCAGGGAATGAGCTTCCGCAGACCAGAGTGGGTCATTGTCACGACCGACGCCAGTCTATTAGGCTGGGGCGCGGTCTGGGATTCCCTGAAAGCTCAGGGTCTATGGTCTCGGGAAGAGTCTCTTCTACCGATAAACATTCTGGAACTGAGAGCGATATTCAATGCTCTCCGGGCTTGGCCTCAACTAGCAAAGGCCAGATTCATAAGATTCCAATCAGACTACATGACGACTGTTGCTTACTTCAACCATCAGGGGGGAACAAGGAGTTCCCTGGCGATGAGAGAGGTGACCAAGATCATCAAATGGGCGGAGGATCACTCCTGCCACCTGTCTGCGATCCACATCCCAGGAGTGGAAAACTGTGAGGCGGATTATCTGAGTCGTCAGACCTTTCATCCGGGGGAGTGGGAACTCCACCCGGAGGTGTTTGCCCAGTTGACCCAATTATGGGGCATTGCAGACATGGATCTGATGGCGTCTCATCAGAACTTCAAGGTTCCTTGCTACGGGTCCAGATCCAGGGATCCCAAGGCGACTCTAGTGGATGCATTAGTGGCGCCTTGGACTTTCAACCTAGCTTATGCGTTTCCACCGTTCCCTCTCATTCCCAGGCTGGTAGCCAGGATCAAACAGGAGAAGGCCTCGTGATTTTGATAGCTCCTGCGTGGCCACGCAGGACTTGGTATGCAGACCTGGTGAATATGTCATTGGCTCCACCATGGAAGCTACCTTTGAGACAGGATCTTCTAGTACAAGGTCCATTCGAACATCCAAATCTAGTTTCTCTGCAGCTGACTGCTTGGAAATTGAACGCTTGATTTTGTCTAAGCGTGGGTTTTCGGATTCTGTGATAGATACTCTGGTACAAGCCAGAAAACCTGTGACTAGAAAGATTACCATAAAATATGGAAAAGATATATCTGTTGGTGTGAATCCAAGGGATTCCCATGGAGTAAGATTAAAATTCCTAGGATCCTTTCCTTTCTCCAAGAAGGTTTGGATAAGGGATTATCAGCGAGTTCTCTAAAAGGACAGATTTCTGCTTTATCTGTCTTGTTACACAAACGACTGGCAGCTGTGCCAGATGTTCAAGCTTTTGTTCAGGCTTTGGTCAGGATCAAGCCTGTTTACAGACCCTTGACTCCTCCCTGGAGTCTAAATTTGGTTCTTTCAGTTCTTTAAGGGGTTCCGTTTGAACCCTTACATTCCATAGATATCAAGTTGTTATCTTGGAAAGCTCTGTTTTTGGTTGCTATTTCTTCTGCTAGAAGAGTTTCTGAATTATCTGCTCTGCAGTGTAATCCGCCCTGTCTGGTGTTCCATTCAGATAAGGTTGTTTTGCGTACTAAACCTGGTTTCCTTCCAAAGGTTGTTTCCAACAAGAATATTAACCAGGAAATAGTTGTGCCTTCTTTGTGTCCGAATCCAGTTTCAAAGAAGGAACGCTTGTTACACAATTTAGATGTAGTCCGTGCTTTAAAGTTCTATTTAGAAGCAACAAAGGAATTCAGACAAACGTCTTCTCTGTTTGTCGTTTATTCTGGCAAGAGGAGAGGTCAAAAAAGCTACTGCTACCTCTCTTTCCTTTTGGCTGAAAAGCATCATACGATTGGCTTACGAGACTGCCGGACGGCAGCCTCCTGAACGAATCACAGCTCACTCCACTAGGGCTGTGGCTTCCACATGGGCCTTCAAGAACGAGGCTTCTGTTGATCAGATATGTAAGGCAGCGACCTGGTCTTCTCTGCACACTTTGTCCAAATTCTACAAATTTGATACTTTTGCTTCTTCGGAGGCTATTTTTGGGAGAAAGGTTTTGCAAGCCGTGGTGCCTTCTGTTTAGGTAACCTGATTTGCTCCCTCCCTTCATCCGTGTCCTAAAGCTTTGGTATTGGTTCCCACAAGTAATGGATGACACCGTGGACCGGACACACCAATGTTGGAGAAAACAGAATTTATGCTTACCTGATAAATTACTTTCTCCAACGATGTGTCCGGTCCACGGCCCGCCCTGGTTTTTTAATCAGGTTTGAAGAATTTCTTTCTCTATACACTACAGTCACCACGGCACCCTATAGTTTCTCCTTTTTTTCTCCTAACCGTCGGTCGAATGACTGGGGGGGGCGGAGCCTGGGAGGGACTATATGGACAGCTCTTGCTGTGTGCTCTCCTTGCCTTTCCCTGTGGGGGAGGAGAATATCCCACAAGTAATGGATGACACCGTGGACCGGACACACCGTTGGAGAAAGTAATTTATCAGGTAAGCATAAATTCAGTTTTTTGTAAAAGAAAACCTAAAAATAACTTGTTTTAGACAATAAGAAAAAAACCAGAGTATATGCATGAATATAAGAACTGGAGAAAGGATTTAGGTTACAGTGTCCTCCATAAATAATTTTAATGACCAGCGACGTGCACGGGACTTTGTGGTCATTAAGTGATAGGGGGGATAATTTGGAGCTGCTGAAGACAGCATCTACCTCACATTAAAATTCTCCTTTTCTGAAAGAGACAATTATCTCATGCCCTTCTAGGAAGCTGGTGTTTTATAAAGGATTTGCAGGCACCTAAAGGACATGTAGGGTGCTCAGGGCAAAAGGAGCCCTAGCAAGCCCAGCGTATATTGATAGTGAGGTAAGCGACAGGGGAGGTCCCTCAAGGGGCACATGCCTAGGTTCCATCAGGTGATTACCATGGCACAGTGGACACCTGTTAGGGAATTAAATAATGGCAGTTGAGATACGATCGCTACCAGAATTTGCTAAGGAATGTGAATCACCCTTTTTGAAAGGCGTTAATCCTCCTCTTTCAAATGAGTGGTCCTGTGACTTTGTAGCTGAAGATAATTATCATTAGAGGGACAGATACCTCACAGTTCTATTTAGGGGGTCTGATAACACTTTATTAACTGATCATTATAGAAGTATAAGCCTCTCAATGCCCAGATGTTTTTGGGGATCCGCCAACCAACTAAAGTATATTCTAACAATCCTTACATCCGAACTTAGCACATTTTCTATGTAGGACCTTATGATACTACAAGTTGCTTAACTCACTGTATATTTGTACTATTTTGTAAATTTACTAAATCAGTAAAGAATAAAGATATTAAAAAATAAAAACAAATTTAAGCCTCTGGTTTGAAATATGACTGCCCCACCGTCCAAACAAGGGGGCTTATTCGTTTCTAGCAGTGCAGTCACCACTAGCGTTACTATTTGTGCTGTTTCTGTGAGCAAATACATAAATAAATAGGTGACATATATAGAGCTGTTCTTGTCAGCTATTTAATGGTTTGTCCCTCGGGGCGAGCTTTGCACAAACTGGCATTTTCTGTTAGTTTAAAAAAAAAGAATGAAATAGATTTAACTTTTTGGGGATATGAATGTCAAACTTTACTATAGTGTTATTTTAAACAACTTATCAGTTTACTTCTAATATCAAATTTAATTTGTTCTCTTTTTATCCATTAATGCACATGCCTGGTGTTTGTGCCTGGGTGCCAAATGGTATGTATGTTTAGTGCATATGAGTGGTGCTTGTGCACGGGTGTCTATGGGTATGTATGCTCAGTGCACATGAGTGATGCTGCTGCATAGGTGCCTATGGGTATTTATACTCACTGCTTGGTGCTTGTGCACTTGTGCCTATGGGTATGCATGCTCAGTGCATATGAGTGGTGCTTCTGCAGGGTGCCTATGGGTATGTATGCTCAGTGCACATGAGTGGTGCTTGTGCACGGGTGTCTATGGGTGTGTATGCTCAGTGCACATGAGTGATGCTGCTGCATAGGTGCCTATGGGTATTTATACTCACTGCTTGGTGCTTGTGCACGGGTGCCAAATGGTATGTATGCTCAGTGCACATGGCTGATGCTTGTGCACGGGTGCCGAATGGTATGTATGTTCAGTGCACATGACTGATGTTTCTGCACGGGCGCCTATGGGTATGTATGCTCAGTGCACATGCATGGTGCCTGTGTAGTCACCTATGGGTATGTATACTCAGTGCATATATGTGGTGCTTGTGTAGTCACCTATGGATATGTATACTCAGTGCACATACGTGGTGCTTGTGTAGTCACATAGGTATTTATGCTCAGTGCACGTGTGGTGCTTGTGTAGTTTGCTATGGGTATGTATACTCAGTTCACATACGTGTTGCTTACGTAGTCACCTATAGGTATGTATACTCAGTGCACATGCATGGTGCTTGTGTGTGGTTACCTATGGGTATGTATACTCAGTGCACATGCATGGTGCTTGTGTGTGGTTACCTATGGGTATGTATACTCAGTGCACATGTGTGGTGCTTGTGTAGTCACCTATAGGTATGTATACTCAGTGCACATGTGTGATGCTTGTGTAGTCACCTATAGGTATGTATACTCAGTGCACATGCGTGGTGCTTGTGTAGTCACCTATAGGTATGTATACTCAGTGCACATGCATGGTGCTTGTGTAGTCACCTATGGGTATGTATACTCAGTGCACATGCATGGTGCTTGTGTGTGGTTACCTATGGGTATGTATACTCAGTGCACATGTGTGGTGCTTGTGTAGTCACCTATAGGTATGTATAATCAGTGCACATGTGTGGTGCTTGTGTGCGGTCACCTATGGGTATGTATACTCAGTGCACATGTGTGGTGCTTGTGTAGTCACCTATAGGTATGTATAATCAGTGCACATGTGTGGTGCTTGTGTGTGGTTACCTATGGGTATGTATACTCAGTGCACATGCATGGTGCTTGTGTGTGGTTACCTATGGGTATGTATACTCAGTGCACATGCATGGTGCTTGTGTGTGGTTACCTATGGGTATGTATACTCAGTGCACATGTGTGGTGCTTGTGTAGTCACCTATAGTTATGTATACTCAGTGCACATGTGTGATGCTTGTGTAGTCACCTATAGGTATGTATACTCGGTGCACATGTGTGATGCTTGTGTAGTCACCTATAGGTATGTATACTCGGTGCACATGTGTGGTGCTTGTGTAGTCACCTATGGGTATGTATACTCAGTGCACATGTGTGGTGCTTGTGTAGTCACCTATGGGTATGTATACTCAGTGCACATGTGTGGTGCTTGTGTAGTCACCTATAGGTATATATACTCAGTGCACATGTGTGGTGCTTGTGTAGTCACCTATGGGTATATATACTCAGTGCACATGTGTGGTGCTTGTGTAGTCACCTATGGGTATATATACTCAGTGCACATGTGTGGTGCTTGTGTAGTCACCTATGGGTATATATACTCAGTGCACATGTGTGGTGCTTGTGTAGTCGCCTATGGGTATATATACTCAGTGCACATGTGTGGTGCTTGTGTAGTCACCTATGGGTATGTATACTCAGTGCACATGCGTGGTGCTTGTGTAGTCACCTATGGGTATATATACTCAGTGCACATGTGTGGTGCTTGTGTAGTCACCTATGGGTATGTATACTCAGTGCACATGTGTGGTGCTTGTGTAGTCACCTATGGGTATGTATACTCAGTGCACATGTGTGGTGCTTGTGTAGTCACCTATGGGTATGTATACTCAGTGCACATGTGTGGTGCTTGTGTGTAGTCACCTATGGGTATGTATACTCAGTGCACATGTGTGGTGCTTGTGTAGTCACCTATGGGTATGTATACTCAGTGCACATGCATGGTGCTTGTGTGTGGTTACCTATGGGTATGTATACTCAGTGCACATGTGTGGTGCTTGTGTAGTCACCTATAGGTATGTATACTCAGTGCACATGCATGGTGCTTGTTTAGTCACCTATGGGTATGTATACTCAGTGCACATGTGTGGTGCTTGTGTAGTCACCTATGGGTATGTATACTCAGTGCACATGTGTGGTGCTTGTGTAGTCACCTATAGGTATGTATACTCAGTGCACATGTGTGGTGCTTGTGTGCAGTCACCTATAGGTATGTATACTCAGTGCACATGTGTGGTGCTTGTGTGCAGTCACCTATAGGTATGTATACTCAGTGCACATGTGTGATGCTTGTGTAGTCACCTATAGGTATGTATACTCAGTGCACATGCATGGTGCTTGTGTGTGGTTACCTATAGGTATGTATACTCAGTGCACATGCATGGTGCTTGTGTGTGGTTACCTATAGGTATGTATACTCAGTGTACATGTGTGATGCTTGTGTAGTCACCTATAGGTATGTATACTCAGTGCACGTGTGGTGCTTGTGTAGTCACCTATAGGTATGTATACTCAGTGCACGTGTGGTGCTTGTGTAGTCACCTATGGGTATGTATACTCAGTGCACATGCGTGGTGCTTGTGTAGTCACCTATGGGTATATATACTCAGTGCACATGTGTGGTGCTTGTGTAGTCACCTATGGGTATGTATACTCAGTGCACATGTGTGGTGCTTGTGTAGTCACCTATGGGTATGTATACTCAGTGCACATGTGTGGTGCTTGTGTAGTCACCTATGGGTATGTATACTCAGTGTACATGTGTGGTGCTTGTGTGTAGTCACCTATGGGTATGTATACTCAGTGCACATGTGTGGTGCTTGTGTAGTCACCTATGGGTATGTATACTCAGTGCACATGCATGGTGCTTGTGTGTGGTTACCTATGGGTATGTATACTCAGTGCACATGTGTGGTGCTTGTGTAGTCACCTATAGGTATGTATACTCAGTGCACATGCATGGTGCTTGTTTAGTCACCTATGGGTATGTATACTCAGTGCACATGTGTGGTGCTTGTGTAGTCACCTATGGGTATGTATACTCAGTGCACATGTGTGGTGCTTGTGTAGTCACCTATAGGTATGTATACTCAGTGCACATGTGTGGTGCTTGTGTGCAGTCACCTATAGGTATGTATACTCAGTGCACATGTGTGGTGCTTGTGTGCAGTCACCTATAGGTATGTATACTCAGTGCACATGTGTGATGCTTGTGTAGTCACCTATAGGTATGTATACTCAGTGCACATGCATGGTGCTTGTGTGTGGTTACCTATAGGTATGTATACTCAGTGCACATGCATGGTGCTTGTGTGTGGTTACCTATAGGTATGTATACTCAGTGTACATGTGTGATGCTTGTGTAGTCACCTATAGGTATGTATACTCAGTGCACGTGTGGTGCTTGTGTAGTCACCTATAGGTATGTATACTCAGTGCACGTGTGGTGCTTGTGTAGTCACCTATAGGTATGTATACTCAGTGCACATGCATGGTGCTTGTGTAGTCACCTATGGGTATGTATGCTCAGTGCACATGTGTGGTGCTTGTGTAGTCACCTATAGGTATGTATACTCAGTGCACATGCATGGTGCTTGTGTGTGGTTACCTATGGGTATGTATACTCAGTGCACATGTGTGGTGCTTGTGTGCGGTCACCTATGGGTATGTATTCTCAGTGCACATGTGTGGTGCTTGTGTGCGGTCACCTATGGGTATGTATACTCAGTGCACATGCATGGTGCTTGTGTGTAGTCACCTATGGGTGTGTATACTCAGTGCACATGTGTGGTGCTTGTGTGCGGTCCCCTATAGGTATGTATGCTCAGTGCACATGTGTGGTGCTTGTGTGTAGTCACCTATAGGTATGTATACTCAGTGCACATGTGTGGTGTTTGTGTGCGGTCACCTATGGGTATGTATACTCAGTGCACATGTGTGGTGCTTGTGTGCAGTCACCTATGGGTATGTATACTCAGTGCACATGCATGGTGCTTGTGTGTAGTCACCTATGGGTATGTATACTCAGTGCACATGTGTGGTGCTTGTGTGCGGTCCCCTATAGGTATGTATGCTCAGTGCACATGTGTGGTGCTTGTGTGTAGTCACCTATAGGTATGTATACTCAGTGCACATGTGTGGTGCTTGTGTGCGGTCACCTATGGGTATGTATACTCAGTGCACATGTGTGGTGCTTGTGTGCGGTCACCTATGGGTATGTATACTCAGTGCACATGTGTGGTGCTTGTGTAGTCACCTATAGGTATGTATACTCAGTGCACATGTGTGGTGCTTGTGTAGTCACCTATGGGTATGTATACTCAGTGCACATGTGTGGTGTTTGTGTGCGGTCACCTATGGGTATGTATACTCAGTGCACATGCATGGTGCTTGTGTAGTCACCTATAGGTATGTATGCTCAGTGCACATGTGTGGTGTTTGTGTGCGGTCACCTATGGGTATGTATACTCAGTGCACATGTGTGGTGCTTGTGTGCGGTCACCTATGGGTATGTATACTCAGTGCACATGTGTGGTGCTTGTGTGCGGTCACCTATGGGTATGTATACTCAGTGCACATGTGTGGTGCTTGTGTGCGGTCACCTATGGGTATGTATACTCGGTGCATAGCGCACAGAAAATAATACTCCTGATAGTGCAGAGATTATCACTATGTGTTTGGATGTGGTGCTGGTCATCTCATTAAAGAATAAATTATTATGCCCTTTATAAGGGATTGTTACTTGTTTGTTGTATGTTTTACGTGTAAGATATATATATATATATATATATATATATATATATATATATACAAACACAAACACACCGTATATAGCTCTTTATATACACTGTATATAGATTTGTGTGTGTGGGGGTCTCCTTCACATCCAAACCCCTATATAGCGAGATAACGAGCTTAAAGTTCCTTTACTGAAATTCTTTGAGAAACCTTTCAGTACTGACTAGATTTGAACATTGCAGAATTCATAAAGATTTGCGCCCGTCCCTCTTCTGAAGTTACCAGTCATCCTCCAGTATAATCAATAAAGCATCATCTACCTTGTGACCGTTCAGCTCTCGGCAAATGGATTGAAGGTTATTGACTGAAAGAACAAACTAATTAAAGCAAACAAAAAACCTCCCTTTATGAATCAGTTCATGCTAAGGTACGCAAGAAAGGAACGCAAGAAAGGAAAACTTAAACATAGTAACAAACAAAATAAGTGAATAATGAAATCAAGACGACATCATTAGCTTTGCAATTAGCCGTGTTCGCCAAGCGCCTCCAGCGAGCCCAGCCTCGCTTGGAGCGTACGGGGAAAGCTTCCAAGCAAGGTGCTGGGTGTTCGGTGAAAGCTCAGATGACGTCAGTCCCAGCGCTTACAGCTTGCTGGTAACACTGGGAGTGAGAAGAGCAAGCGTCTGAGCGTCTCAGCTCCCTATGCCGCGACTTGGGAGCATTTTCTTACAAATTCTTCATGCTGGGTCTAATCCTGACCGCTCCTGTAGAAAGCCTTCGACCAGCCCCTGGTGTCACATTCTACAAAGTGAGACCACCATAACAGAACAATATTTTACACTCATAAACATTAACAAGCGTTCTAAGTGCAGCAGTTGTAATGATTGTTGTAATAATACTATGTTGCTAGCGGTTTGTGTTAATGCACAATATATAATGTATTGAGCACCTCATACAACTGTAGATGTTAACGGAAGGAAACAGACTGTTGTATTTTATGAACACACCTAACTTTAATATCAGACTGTTATTTCCATGGACATTATTGGATATTGACATGCTAAGGGACATTTGTCTACAAAATCAAGGACTTAAAGGGTTAAATGCAGATTAAGAACAGCATTGATGATTCTGACCTACAGTTACCAGCTTGTTTCAGTTCAGAGGTGACCAGGGAAAAACCAGTTGGAGATCTGAGCAAACTCTCTAACAAAACAATGCCTCAAAAGAAGAAAGGATTCACAAACAAATTTTACAACCCTTGCAAACAGCAAGCATCGCACAGGTGGTGTCATAAACGACAAGGCTCTGATTAAATCTCTGTTCCTATCACCAATAGCCTAAGGAAGTGACGTTCTACCCCCACTCATCTAATAAAGTCACCTTGTCTCTGACTATCACTGAGGAATGTACAGCTGAGTGTGGGCTGGGCTGTGTGAAAGAATGAATGACTATATAAGTTAGTTGCCATTGTATGTAAGGCTAACTCTCTTCTCACTTACCTCTTCCCTTCCATATCTCTCTCTTTCCCCTTTCCTTCCCTTACATTAGTCAGTAACTTGTTTCAATCATTACCCCTACCCCGCATGCCCAATGTCTCGGGGTCACATTTAACTCAGATCTTTCCTTCACTCCTCACATTCAGTCCTTGGCAGCCTGCCGTTTCCACCTTAAAAACATCTCCAAAATTAGACACTTTGTTACACAAGACAAAACTAAGATTTTAATCCACTCTCTCATTCTGTCAGGAACCACCTAATTGACATACTGTCACTTTAACTTTCTACATCATGTGATCAGTACATCCTATTTAAGCTTACCTGTGTCCATCAATCATTGCTAGGTAATTTGATACTACTGAGAATCTTCACTCTAGCCTCACTTTGGATCAGCACAGACTGAACTCTGAATCCTCATTAATTGTTCCTGGGATCTCAGCTCTCTAATCCCCTCAGCGGTTCACCATTCTGCCAGCACTATTTGGTAACGTGTTATTTTTGATTTTCTCTCACCACCAACTGCAAGTTCTTTTCTCACACAGTACTGCATCTCTAACACGTTGGAGTCTGTTACGTCACTCTGCAGAGCGACACAGTGATCTCAAACTCAGACTCAGGACTTCCTGTAGCCACGCAGCCTGTCATTACTAGTAGCACCAGAGGACAGAATCTATGTACGGTACAGAGTTCATTCAAATAACACATCCTTACATTTTACTGGCATATATAAGACTTTTACTACTTACAGATGTATTGCTACTTTTGCCTGATATTCAGTTACTTTAAATTGGAGATTGTTTCTCTTTTACTGATTCATACCTATGCTGCACACTTACTCACCACTGCCATCTACTGCTGCTAACTTACAGGAATCTTATTGCTTGCTATTCCATTTAACAAATTGTGTTATACACATATCGTCCAGCCTTAAAAAACCAATTTCGCATCGGTTTATCCGACCTATTAAAAGATGAACTTGCCCGTATAGACATCCCTGATAACCTTGAGAATTTAATGACTCTCACGATTAATATAGACCGTCGCCTCAGAGAAAGGAAGCATGAAAGGGGCACATCAGACCTATTCCAAAGGAAACCATACAGCTCTAGTTCAATCAACTCAGTTCTATTAGTACTCCTAAAAACCAGGATGAACCTATGGATATAGCTTTTGTTCGTGGGCCTCTTAAGCCAGAGGAAAAGACTAGACGCCGGTTAAACAACTTGTGCCTTTATTGTGCCTCCAAGGACCACACCGTAAAGGAATGCCCAACCCTGCAAAAGTCAAGAAAGGGTAAGCATGAAAGGTTTAATCCTGAGCTTAAGCATAAAAATGTTTCAAATAACACTTCACATTTTAATCATTCTGTTTCTCTGCAGTGGGATCATCAGGTGGTATCCGCGGTAGCGGTGATTGATTCAGGAGCCACAAACAGCTTTATAGATTCCACTTTTGTGCACTTGTATAATATTCCACTAATAAAGAAAACTGTTTCACTCGCAATACGTGTTGTGGATGGGTCTTTAATTAATTCAGGTCCTATATCGCATCACACTCGACCTATACAGTTAACTTTTCCAAATGGTCATACTGAAGTGCGCACCTTTGATGTTATACACTCACCTCTTTTTCCTCTAATCTTGGGTTTTAATTGGCTGAAACAACACCAGCCCACGATAAACTGGCTTCAAGGCACTCTTACCTTTGATTCTCATTTCTGTAGAACTAACTGCATGCCTGAACCTATTCTGTTACAGTCCTCTACACAAATGATCCCAGATGAGTACTCAGATTTTAAAGATGTGTTTGACAAAAAACAAGCTCAAGCTTTGCCACCCCATAGGCCATTTGATTGTCCTATTGATCTCATACCCGGTTCAAAGATTCCTGTAGGTCATGTGTACCCTCTCTCACAAACAGAACTCACTCATTTGAAACAATATCTCAATGAAAATTTAGAAAAAGGTTTCATAAGGCCATCTTCCTCACCGGCAGGGGCCGGCATGTTCTTCGTCCGTAATAAGGATGACACCCTTAGACCAATCATTGACTACAGGGAACTCAATAAGTGCACAATAAAAAATCGATATCCTCTCCCTCTCATCCCGGAGTTGATTGAACGTCTCCAGGGTGCCAAAATATACACTAAGCTTGGTCAGGATGAGAGAGGGAGACGAGTGGCTCACAGCGTTCCGCACCCGATATGGCCTTTATGAATATCTAGTAATGCCATTCGGGTTGTGCAATGCACCTGCCACATTTCAGTATTTCATTAATCATCTCTTTAAAAATCTACTTGACACTTGTGTAGTCATTTATTTGGATGATATCCTCATATATTCAGACACCATCGATAACCACATTAATCATGTTAGGACTGTTCTACTCAGACTTAGAAAGAACCAGCTGTTTGCTAAATTGGAGAAATGTATCTTCCATTCCGAGACTATTTCATTCCTAGGCTACCACATTTCCCCTAGAGGTATTAGGATGGAGTCAAACAAAGTAGAGGCCATTACCAACTGGCCCCCACCAGCTTCCAAAAAGGATGTACAGAGATTCCTAGGCTTGTCGAATTTTTACAGAAAGTTCATCAAGGATTTCTCAGCAATAGTGAAGCCTTTAACAGCACTCACAAGAAAATCAACCAAATTCCTCTGGACTCCAGAAGCTGAATGTTCTTTCCACATGCTCAAGAAAAGGTTTGTCACTGCTCCTGTTCTTCAGTTTCCGGATCCCGAGAAGCAGTTTTTTCTCGAAGTGGATGCTTCGGATTATGCAGTAGGCGCAATTCTATCCCAAAGTCTAACGGAAGAAGAACCTCTGCATCCAGTAGCGTATTATTCTAGGACTATGAATAATGCCGAACTAAACTATTCTATTGGCGAAAAGGAGCTCTTAGCAATCAAGGCAGCTCTTGAATATTGGAGGCATCTTTTGGAAGGCGCAAGCCATCCCACTATTATCTACACAGACCACAGAAACTTGCAGTATTTAAAGACTAATAAAACGTTATCGGCTCGCCAAGTGCGTTGGAGCCTTTTCTTCACACGTTTTAACTTTATTATCACATATTACCTAGACCTTAAATTGTTCACCCTCTCTACAGGGAGTGCAGAATTATTAGGCAAGTTGTATTTTTGAGGATTAATTTTATTATTCAACAACAACCATGTTCTCAATGAACCCAAAAAACTCATTAATATCAAAGCTGAATAGTTTTGGAAGTAGTTTTTAGTTTGTTTTTAGTTATAGCTATTTTAGGGGGATATCTGTGTGTGCAGGTGATTATTACTGTGCATAATTATTAGGCAACTTAACAAAAAACAAATATATACCCATTTCAATTATTTATTTTTACCAGTGAAACCAATATAACATCTCAACATTCACAAATATACATTTCTGACATTCAAAAACAAAACAAAAACAAATCAGTTACCAATATAGCCACCTTTCTTTGCAAGGACACTCAAAAGCCTGCCATCCATGGATTCTGTCAGTGTTTTGATCTGTTCACCATCAACATTGCGTGCAGCAGCAACCACAGCCTCCCAGACACTGTTCAGAGAGGTGTACTGTTTTCCCTCCTTGTAAATCTCACATTTGATGATGGACCACAGGTTCTCAATGGGGTTCAGATCAGGTGAACAAGGAGGCCATGTCATTAGATTTTCTTCTTTTATACCCTTTCTTGCCAGCCACGCTGTGGAGTACTTGGACGCGTGTGATGGAGCATTGTCCTGCATGAAAATCATGTTTTTCTTGAAGGATGCAGACTTCTTCCTGTACCACTGCTTGAAGAAGGTGTCTTCCAGAAACTGGCAGTAGGACTGGGAGTTGAGCTTGACTCCATCTTCAACCCGAAAAGGCCCCACAAGCTCATCTTTGATGATACCAGCCCAAACCAGTACTCCACCTCCACCTTGCTGGCGTCTGAGTCGGACTGGAGCTCTCTGCCCTTTACCAATCCAGCCACGGGCCCATCCATATGGCCCATCAAGACTCACTCTCATTTCATCAGTCCATAAAACCTTAGAAAAATCAGTCTTGAGATATTTCTTGGCCCAGTCTTGACGTTTCAGCTTGTGTGTCTTGTTCAGTGGTGGTCGTCTTTCAGCCTTTCTTACCTTGGCCATGTCTCTGAGTATTGCACACCTTGTGCTTTTGGGCACTCCAGTGATGTTGCAGCTCTGAAATATGGCCAAACTGGTGGCAAGTGGCATCTTGGCAGCTGCACGCTTGACTTTTCTCAGTTCATGGGCAGTTATTTTGCGCCTTGGTTTTTCCACACGCTTCTTGCGACCCTGTTGACTATTTTGAATGAAACGCTTGATTGTTCAATGATCACGCTTCAGAAGCTTTGCAATTTTAAGAGTGCTGCATCCCTCTGCAAGATATCTCACTATTTTTTACTTTTCTGAGCCTGTCAAGTCCTTCTTTTGACCCATTTTGCCAAAGGAAAGGAAGTTGCCTAATAATTATGCACACCTGATATAGGGTGTTGATGTCATTAGACCACACCCCTTCTCATTACAGAGATGCACATCACCTAATATGCTTAATTGGTAGTAGGCTTTCGAGCCTATACAGCTTGCAGTAAGACAACATGCATAAAGAGGATGATGTGGTCAAAATACTCATTTGCCTAATAATTCTGCACTCCCTGTACATATATATATTCTCTTTCACAGAAAATGGATGTAGCAGAATTGACTAACCGTGTTGGAACTCTCGCACAAAATATGGATCTCATGATCCAGGGGTTGAGAGAAATGCAAGCAGAAAATCTGGAGCTGCGTAAATTTATACGCGATCAAGCACAGCAAAAACCTGTTATTGCTGAAGCCCCACCTCCTGAGCCTATACCTTGTCCTCCTGACAAATTCTCTGGTGAAAGATCACAATTTCGTGATTTTAAAAACTCTTGCACACTTTACTTCTCCTTAAAACCACGTAGTTACTCGACTGATCGAATAAAAGTTCTCACAGTCATCTCATATTTGAGGGGTGAACCAAAGAGTTGGGCGAATACTTATTATGAGACTGACGATCCAATACTAGATTCTCTAGAGTCCTTTTTCTCAGCTATGTCTCTTCTATATGAGGACCATGATAAGCAGACAACTTCAGAAACAGCTATTAGGTCCTTGAAACAAGGCCGGCGTCCCGTTGAAGAATATATAGCTGAGTTTAAAAGGTGGGCTCCGGATACTTTGTGGAACACCCTCATGTCTATGAGCAAACCAGGGTTTATTCTTGTAATAAAACCCGAAGTGGGGTGTGAGACTGAGCGGTTATTCATATATATATATGTATGCATATAAGGGTGTTGTACTGATTCCTCACACATTCTTTCCCGCCTTGATTACTGCAACTCTGTCCTCTCTGGTCTCCCCACCTGCCGCCTAGCTCCTTTACAATCCATAATGAATGCCTCTGCCAGACTCATCTTCCTTACACGTCGCTCTTAATCTACTGCTCCTCTCTGCCAATCCCTTCACTGGCTGCCTCTAGGATCAAAAATAAAATTCTCACTCTGACATACAAAGCCCTCAACTGCACTGCTCCCCCCTACATCTCAGACATTGTCTCCAGATACTCTCCCTCCCGTCCCCTTCGCTCTGCTCATGACCTCCTACTCTCCTCCTCTCTGGTTACCTCATCGCACTCCCGTTTACAGGACTTCTCTAGACTGGCTCCCATCTTGTGGAACTCTCTGCCTCGCTCCATAAGACTCTCTTCTAGTTTTAAAAGCTTCAAGTGCTCCCTAAAGACTCTACTGTTCAGGGACACATACAACCTACGCTAACCTTTCCTAATACCAGTTCCTCTCCTCCACTGCTATCCCCTGAACCCCCTTAGCATGTAAGCCTGAGTCCAGCTGTTTGTAGATCACCTTCTTAAGAGCTGACTACAACAGTGCAACTCTTGGCAGGGCCCGCTACCCATTTGATCCCTTTAATTGTTTTGTTGTACTACCCTCTGTTTACAGCGCTGCGGAATCTGTTGGCGCTCTACAAATAACCGATAATAAAATAATAATAATAATGTAAATACTTATTTTCTGTCTAATAAAAGAAATCATTTCATCAAGCAGCGTCCTGATTTCCTAAGATAAGGGTAATATTAGTGAGGAAACAGTAACTAAAAAGTTAGCAGATTCTACACATACAATAACTGTAAAATATAGGTGAATCGATGTTTGATGAATTTTGCGTTTACAATGGGTCCCTAGGAAACAAGTTGTGCGGCATGAGTATATTTTAGGGTTTAGGTATTCTTCCTTTAATATATATTGTAGAGAAGAAAATTGCTTCAAATCTGTTATTGTTTTTAGCAGAGGTAGATACAAATCTTGTAAAATTGCATTAAACAGTATGATCTGTAGTGTCCATTACGGCTTTGTGTGGATTACACCTTGTAAAGCAGATACTGTCTATTCTTTCGCCTTTAAAAGGAAGACTGCTGTTTGATCCTTGGCTGCTGTCCAGTATTTAATTACGTAATTAAAGTCTTATCTCCCATTCTACCAGATCAACACAAAATGCATAGTATTACAAGAGTGTGTAGTTAGGTTTCAGATGCAGAATAAGCCATTTACGTTGCAAATTAGTCGACCAGGGTCTGTGCGTATCTCAGATAAGAGTCATGGTCTTTTTCTTTTAATTGTATTCTGTGTTTGAAAGAAAATAATCAAAACTTATCAGAGTTAAAATAACTGTTTCCGCCTCTATAGTGCGTCACACGTGCACGCTCCTGAGTATGCTTCTTTTATTAACCCCTTAAGGACCAGCACTGTACCCTGTACGTTGCTGGTCTTTCAATGGGGTTTGCATATTCCCGCTATAATATTATGAGCAAGGAAACCTTTAACGACCAACGACGTACATGGTACGTCGTGGTGAAGGGGTTAAAGGATTCCAAGAGAACAAAATAAATTAATAACAGAAGTAATCTTGTTGTGTTACTTGTCTGTAGTTGTCTATCAGACAATAATATAATGTCTTGCTGCAGTGTCTGACATATAAGGACAATACCGTATATGCACTAATATTGGTTCTATAAGGGTTCTCGCATATAAATGTACTGAGGTGTGAAGGTCTTGATTATTACAGACTGATTAAAAGGATGCCCACTCGCTAGAGCACTGAGAATGTGCTAAGCTCTGGTATAAGGATCAGTATGGTGTCATTTTATCTCTCACAGACCCAGCAGACATTAGTGAATCCGGGACGTAAATGGTTGATAGTCTTCCAAATGGGAAATAAAACTAATGGATTTACTTTACATATTATCTTTTTTTCTTAACAGTTTTATTTTAATGGAATATTCTGAACAATATCGCTCTTTACTTGTGTATTAGCTTTTAAGCAAAAATCAGTAAATGGATTTTTAAGGTTTAGGGTTGTAAGAAGCTTTTGCAGAAGGAATATTTATTAAAGGGGCCATAAACTTGAGCAAATTCTTTCATGTTTATGAAAGAGCATTAGTTAAAGGGACAGTCTATTTGAAAATTGTTATTGTATAAAAAGATGGATAATCCCTTTATTGCCCATTCCCCAGTTTTGCATAACTAACACACCGGTAGATTACGAGTTTTGTGTTACGGATTTCAGAAGCTCTCATTCTATTGGCTGATTTGAATTTGAAGAATCAAATCAGCCAATAGGAATGCAAGGTACGCCATTTTGAAATGGCTACCTTGCATTCAACTTCAGTGTTTGACGGTGACCGTATGAAGAGGACGCTCCGCGTAGGATGTCTTCGACTTCCAGGGTAGCTCCGCTCCGCGCTGCCGGGATGAAGATAGAAGACGCCCCCGGAATAGATGAAGATATCGCCGCCTGGACCTCCTGGATGGAGATGGATGTCAGGACTTCAGGAACCGTTAGTAGATATTCTGGGGTTAGTGTTTAGGTTTTTTTTTCTTCTTTTTTTTTTGGGTGTCTTTTTTTTTTAGATTAGGGTTTTGGGCTTTTTTTAAAAGAGCTGAATGTCCTTTTAAGGGTAATGAAAAAGAGCTGAATACCCTTTTAAGGGCAATGCCCATAGAAATGCCCCTTTAGGGGCAATAGGTAGCTTAGTTTTTTTTTTAGACAGGTATTTTTATTTTGGGGGGTGGGTTGGGTGGTGGATTTTACTGTTGGAGGGACTTTGAAAGCTTAGTGTTTTTTATTTTTTCATAATTTAGTGTTTATTATTTTTTGTAATTTTAGATTTTTAATTTTTTTTCATAGTGTTAGTTTTTTTTTAAATTTGTAATTTAGATTTCTTTCCTAAGATATGGTGAGTCCACCGCTTCATCAATTATTGTTGGGAATATCACTGCTGGCCAGCAGGAGGAGGCAAAGAGCACCATAGTCAAACTGTTAAGTATCACTTACCTTCCCACAAACCCCAGTCATTCTCTTTGCCTTCAGTGCAAGGAGGAGGTGAAGTTTTGCCTTTATGTCAAACACTTTCAGCTTGTGACTCTCCCCTTTGGCCTTGCCACGGCTCCCCGGGGGGGGGGGGGTTATCTTGGCAGTGATCAGGTTTCCAGGAATTGCTGTGGTGCCCTTCCTGGACGACATAATGGTTCAGGCGCCATCTTTTCAACAAGCAAACTCTCATACAAAGATCTTGTTGTCTTTTCTTCATTTACAATAATGGGAAGTGAATCTAAAAATGTGTTCCCTTGTTTCATCTACAGGGGTAGTTTTCTTAGGGACCATGTTAGTTTCCCTATCTCTGAAAATATTTTTGTCAGAGGTCAGAAAATAGAGGATTGTTTCCTCTTGCCTCTTTCAACTCTCTACTGTCTGGCTTCAGTAGATCAATGTATGGAGGTAATTGATCTGATGGTTGCTTCATTGGACATCATCCCTTTGCTCGATTCCATCTGGAAGTAGGCTGTTATGCATGTTCAGATAGTGGACGGGGATCTTGTGATTCTGTCTCAGAGGATAGATCTAGATCTATCGACTTGAGATTCTTCCCTGTGGATCAAAGTGCGGAATTAGTGGTAGAGCACTCGCTTTGCTTGCAAGAGGTAGCGGGTTCGTTACCTGCATTTTCCAGAATCTTTAGTTTTTTTCAGGAGCATCGGTCTCGGTTCACATGCTTCCGGAGATCTTCCTAAGTTATAGTGACCACGATCGCTAGTCTGTTGCGTTGGTGACTATGAACTTGGAAGGAGCCTGTTCTCCCCATAAACATCTTGGAGTGGTGAGTGATCTACAATGCTCTGATGGCTTGTCCTCAGTGGTCTTAACCATTTTTTCAGGTTGTAGTTGAATAATTTTGTCTCAGTGGTTTACATTAACCACCTGGTAAGAACCTGGAGTTCCTTTGCCATGATTGGCAGGGATTGTTCGGTGGGCGACGCTCACATTTGTTGTTTATCCACTATTCACTTTTTATGAGTGGATACCGGGAGCGGACTTCTTGACCAGTCGGATTTTTAATCCCGGGGAGTGGGCGCTTCTCTCGGAGGTGTTGTCCAGGAACCCTCAAATGGGGGGTGCTGGAGTTTGAGATGGCAGTTCGTCAAGCTTCCATGTTATGTTTTGGGTCAAGAGATCAGCAGGCTGCTCTGCTAAATTCCCTGGCTATTCCTTGGAATTTCAGTCTGATTGCTCTCCTTCCATGAGTCATTGCTTGTATCAAATGGGAGTGAGCATCAGTATTTTGATAGTTCCTGCATAGTCTTGCAGGATCTGGTATTTAGACCTGCGGAGATGTATTTTTTCTATTTTGGTGGTTGTTCCTGAGAAAAGACCTAATTCAGGGCCCAATCTTTCATCCAACTTTCGGTTTCTCTGAAGCTTTTTGCTTGGAGATTGTATGCTTAGTTCTGTCTAAGCGTGGTTTTTCTGAATCGGTCATTGAGACCATGATTCAGGCTTGCAAGTCTGTTACTGGTAACTTTTACCATAAGGTATTGCATAAATTCCCTGATTGGTGTGAATCCCAGGACTACTCTGGGAAGTAAGGTCAGGTTTCCTAGGGGTTTTTGCCCTTCTCCGTGACGGTCTGGAGGACTGTTTGTCAGTCAGTTCACTGAAGGGTCAGATTTCTGCGTTATCCTTTTTTACACAAGTGTCTGGCGGATGTGCCAGACATGTAACTTTTTTGTCAGACCCTGGCTAGTATAAGATCTGTGTTTAAGTCTGTTGCTCCTCTTGGAGTTTTAACCTTGTTTTAAGGTTTTGCAGTAGGCTCAGTTTGAGTAATAGCATTCCATAGATTTTACATTTTTAGCTTGAAAGTTTTCTTTTATTGCTATATCTTCTGCTCAGAGAGTTTAGATGCTCTCAGTTTCGCAGTGTGATTCGCTTTATAATTTTTTGGATAAGGCAGTTTTTTATCCTAAGTGAAATTATTGTTTGGGAATTTGTTGTTCCGTTTCTGTGTCCTCATTCTTATCTCTTGAGGAACGTGTGTGCACAATTAGGACGTTGTGCATGCTTATTATTGTTTCTTCTGTTTTTGTTCTTTTCTCTGTATCAGAAAGCTACTGCTACTTCTCCTTTCTCTGGTTGAGAAGTTTCCTTGTTTGCTTTTCAGACTGCAGGGCTGCAGTCTCATGAGAGAATTAGGGCTCATTATAACGAGGGCTGTCTCTTCTTCTTGGGCTTTCACAGATAAGCTTCTGTGGAATGGATTGTCAAGACTGCAACTTTACATACTTTTTCCAAATTTTAGAAATTTGATACTTTTGCTTCGGCTGAGGCTTCTTTTGGGAGAAAGGTTCTTCAAGCGGTGGTGCCTTCTGTTTAGGTGACCTGTCTTGTACTTCCCTATTCATCTGTGCCCTCTAGCTTGGGTATTGGTTCCCAACAATAATTGATGAAGCCGTGGACTCACCATATCTTAGAAAAAAAAAAAGAAAATTTATGCTTACCTAATAAATCTATTTATTTCCGGATATGGTGAGTCTACGGCCCCACCCTTTATTTTAAGACAGTTATTTTTTGACTAAACCTCAGGCACCTCTACACCTTTGTGTTACTCCTTTTACTCCTTTACCCTTCGATCGAATGACTGGGGTTTGTGGGTAGGGGAGTGATACTTAACAGTTTGACTGTGCTGCTCTTTGCCTCCTCCTGCTGGCCAGGAGTGATATTCTCAATAGTAATTGATGAAACAGTGGTCTCACCATATCCGGAAAGAAATACATTTATCAGGTAAGCATACATTTTCTTTTTTTAATTGTAATGTTAGGTTAATAGTTTAAACTTAGTTTTTTTATTCCACAGGTAAGTTTTTATTTATTTAAAGATAGTTATATTGTAATTTTAAAGTTAGGGGGGCTGGCGGTTTAGGGGTTAATAGGTTTATTTAGTAGCAGCGCTGTGGGGCCGGAGGTTTAGGGGTTAATAGCTTTTTCTTTCATGTAATTAGCAAGAGTCCATGAGCTAGTGACGTATGGGATATACATTCCTACCAGGAGGGGCAAAGTTTCCCAAACCTCAAAATGCCTATAAATACACCCCTCACCACACCCACAATTCAGTTTTACAAACTTTGCCTCCGATGGAGGTGGTGAAGTAAGTTTGTGCTAGATTCTACGTTGATATGCGCTCCGCAGCAAGTTGGAGCCCGGTTTTCCTCTCAGCGTGCAGTGAATGTCAGAGGGATGTGAGGAGAGTATTGCCTATTTGAATGCAGTGATCTCCTTCTACTGGGTCTATTTCATAGGTTCTCTGTTATCGGTCGTAGAGATTCATCTCTTACCTCCCTTTTCAGATCGACGATATACTCTTATATATACCATTACCTCTGCTGATTCTCGTTTCAGTACTGGTTTGGCTTTCTACAAACATGTAGATGAGTGTCCTGGGGTAAGTAAATCTTATTTTCTGTGACACTCTAAAGCTATGGTTGGGCACTTTGTTTATAAAGTTCTAAATATATGTATTCAAACATTTATTTGCCTTGACTCAGAATGTTCAACTTTCCTTATTTTTCAGACAGTCAGTTTCATATTTGGGATAATGCATTTGATTTAATCATTTTTTCTTACCTTCAAAAATTTGACTATTTTCCCTGTGGGCTGTTAGGCTCGCGGGGGCTGAAAATGCTTCATTTTATTGCGTCATTCTTGGCGCGGACTTTTTTGGCGCAAAAATTCTTTTCCGTTTCCGGCGTCATACGTGTCGCCGGAAGTTGCGTCATTTTTTGACGTTATTTTGCGCCAAAAATGTCGGCGTTCCGGATGTGGCGTCATTTTTGGCGCCAAAAAAGCATTTAGGCGCCAAATAATGTGGGCGTCTTATTTGGCGCTAAAAAATATGGGCGTCGCTTTTGTCTCCACATTATTTAAGTCTCATTTTTCATTGCTTCTGGTTGCTAGAAGCTTGTTCTTTGGCATTTTTTCCCATTCCTGAAACTGTCATTTAAGGAATTTGATCAATTTTGCTTTATATGTTGTTGTTTTTTCTCTTACATATTGCAAGATGTCTCACGTTGCATCTGAGTCAGAAGATACTACAGGAAAATCGCTGTCTAGTGCTGGATCTACCAAAGCTAAGTGTATCTGCTGTAAACTTTTGGTAGCTATTCCTCCAGCTGTTGTTTGTATTGATTGTCATGACAAACTTGTTAATGCAGATAATATTTCCTTTAGTAAAGTACCATTGCCTGTTGCAGTTCCTTCAACATCTAAGGTGCAGAATGTTCCTGATAACATACGAGATTTTGTTTCTGAATCCATAAAGAAGGCTATGTCTGTTATTTCTCCTTCTAGTAAACGTAAAAAATCTTTTAAAACTTCTCTCCCTACAGATGAATTTTTAAATGAACATCATCATTCTGATTCTGATGACTCTTCTGGTTCAGAGGATTCTGTCTCAGAGGTTGATGCTGATAAATCTTCATATTTATTTAAAATGGAATTTATTCGTTCTTTACTTAAAGAAGTTCTAATTGCTTTAGAAATAGAGGATTCTGGTCCTCTTGATACTAATTCTAAACGTTTGGATAAGGTATTTAAATCTCCTGTGGTTATTCCAGAAGTTTTTCCTGTTCCTAATGCTATTTCTGCAGTAATTTCCAAAGAATGGGATAAATTGGGTAATTCATTTACTCCTTCTAAACGTTTTAAGCAATTATATCCTGTGCCGTCTGACAGATTAGAATTTTGGGACAAAATCCCTAAAGTTGATGGGGCTATTTCTACCCTTGCTAAACGTACTACTATTCCTACGTCAGATGGTACTTCGTTTAAGGATCCTTTAGATGGGAAAATTGAATCCTTTCTAAGAAAAGCTTATCTGTGTTCAGGTAATCTTCTTAGACCTGCTATATCTTTGGCTGATGTTGCTGCAGCTTCAACTTTTTGGTTGGAAACCTTAGCGCAACAAGTAACACATCATGATTCTCATGATATTATTATTCTTCTTCAGCATGCTAATAATTTTATCTGTGATGCCATCTTTGATATTATCAGAGTTGATGTCAGGTTTATGTCTCTAGCTATTTTAGCTAGAAGAGCTTTATGGCTTAAGACTTGGAATGCTGATATGGCTTCTAAATCAACTCTACTTTCCATTTCTTTCCAGGGTAACAAATTATTTGGTTCTCAGTTGGATTCTATTATTTCAACTGTTACTGGTGGGAAAGGAACTTTTTTACCACAGGATAAAAAATCTAAGGGTAAAAACAGAGCTAATAATCGTTTTCGTTCCTTTCGTTTCAACAAAGAACAAAAACCTGATCCTTCATCCTCAGGAGCAGTTTCAGTTTGGAAACCATCTCCAATCTGGAATAAATCCAAGCCAGCCAGAAAGGCAAAGCCTGCTTCTAAGTCCACATGAAGGTGCGGCCCTCATTCCAGCTCAGCTGGTAGGGGGCAGGTTACGTTTTTTCAAAGAAATTTGGATCAATTCTGTTCACAATCTTTGGATTCAGAACATTGTTTCAGAAGGGTACAGAATTGGTTTCAAGATGAGACCTCCTGCAAAGAGATTTTTTCTTTCCCGTGTCCCAGTAAATCCAGTAAAAGCTCAAGCATTTCTGAATTGTGTTTCAGATCTAGAGTTGACTGGAGTAATTATGCCAGTTCCAGTTCAGGAACAGGGGATGGGGTTTTATTCAAATCTCTTCATTGTACCAAAGAAGGAGAATTCCTTCAGACCAGTTCTGGATCTAAAAATATTGAATCGTTATGTAAGGATACCAACGTTCAAGATGGTATCTGTAAGGACTATCTTGCCTTTTGTTCAGCAAGGGAATTATATGTCCACAATAGATTTACAGAATGCATATCTGCATATTCCAATTCATCCGGATCATTATTGGTTCCTGAGATTCTCTTTTCTGGACAAGCATTACCAGTTTGTGGCTCTGCCGTTTGGCCTTGCTACAGCTCCAAGAATTTTTACAAAGGTTCTCGGTGCCCTTCTGTCTGTAATCAGAGAACAGGGTATTGTGGTATTTCCTTATTTGGACGATATCTTGGTACTTGCTCAGTCTTTACATTTAGCAGAATTTCATACGAATCGACTTGTGTTGTTTCTTCAAGATCATGGTTGGAGGATCAATTTACCAAAAAGTTCATTGATTCCTCAGACAAGGGTAACCTTTCTGGGTTTCCAAATAGATTCAGTGTCCATGACTCTGTCTTTAACAGACAAGAGGCGTCTAAAACTGATGGCAGCTTGTCGAAACCTTCAGTCACAATCATTCCCTTCGGTAGCCTTATGCATGGAAATTCTAGGTCTTATGACTGCTGCATCGGACGCTATCCCCTTTGCTCGTTTTCACATGCGACCTCTTCAGCTTTGTATACTGAATCAATGGTGCAAGGATTACACAAAGATATCTCAATTAATATCTTTAAAACCGATTGTTCGACACTCTCTAACGTGGTGGACAGATCACCATCGTTTAATTCAGGGGGCTTCTTTTGTGCTTCCGACCTGGACTGTAATTTCAACAGATGCAAGTCTCACAGGTTGGGGAGCTGTGTGGGGATCTCTGACGGCACAAGGAGTTTGGGAATCTCAGGAGGTGAGATTACCGATCAATATTTTGGAACTCCGTGCAATTTTCAGAGCTCTTCAGTTTTGGCCTCTTCTGAAGAGAGAATCGTTCATTTGTTTTCAGACAGACAATGTCACAACTGTGGCATACATCAATCATCAAGGAGGAACTCACAGTCCTCTGGCTATTAAAGAAGTATCTAGAATTTTGGTTTGGGCGGAATCCAGCTCCTGTCAAATCTCTGCGGTTCATATCCCAGGTGTAGACAATTGGGAAGCGGATTATCTCAGTTGCCAAACGTTGCATCCGGGCGAATGGTCTCTTCACCCAGAGGTATTTCTTTAGATCGTTCAAATGTGGGAACTTCCAGAAATAGATTTGATGGCGTCCCATCTAAACAAGAAACTTCCCAGGTTCCTGTCCAGATCCCGGGATCCTCAGGCGGAGGCAGTGGATGCATTATCACTTCCTTGGAAGTATCATCCTGCCTATATCTTTCCGCCTCTAGTTCTTCTTCCAAGAGTAATCTCCAAGATTCTGAAGGAATGCTCGTTTGTTCTGCTGGTAGCTCCGGCATGGCCTCACAGGTTTTGGTATGCGGATCTTGTCCGGATGGCCTCTTGCCATCCGTGGACTCTTCCGTTAAGACCAGACCTTCTGTCACAAGGTCCTTTTTTCCATCAGGATCTGAAATCCTTAAATTTAAAGGTATGGAGATTGAACGCTTGATTCTTCGTCAAAGAGGTTTCTCTGACGCTGTGATTAATACTATGTTACAGGCTCGTAAATCTGTATCTAGAGAGATATATTATAGAGTCTGGAAGACTTATATTTCTTGGTGTATTTCTCATCATTTTTCTTGGCATTCTTTTAGAATTCCGAGAATTTTACAGTTTCTTCAGGATGGTTTAGATAAAGGTTTGTCCGCAAGTTCCTTGAAAGGACAAATCTCTGCTCTTTCTGTTCTTTTTCACAGAAAGATTGCTATTCTTCCTGATATTCATTGTTTTGTACAAGCTTTGGTTCGTATAAAACCTGTCATTAAGTCAATTTCTCCTCCTTGGAGTTTGAATTTGGTTCTGGGGGCTCTTCAAGCTCCTCCGTTTGAACCTATGCATTCATTGGACATTAAATTACTTTCTTGGAAAGTTTTGTTCCTTTTGGCCATCTCTTCTGCCAGAAGAGTTTCTGAATTATCTGCTCTTTCTTGTGAGTCTCCTTTTCTGATTTTTCATCAGGATAAGGCGGTGTTGCGAACTTCTTTTGAATTTTTACCTAAAGTTGTGAATTCCAACAACATTAGTAGAGAAATTGTGGTTCCTTCATTATGTCCTAATCCTAAGAATTCTAAGGAGAAATCGTTGCATTCTTTGGATGTTGTTAGAGCTTTGAAATATTATGTTGAAGCTACTAAATCTTTCAGAAAGACTTCTAGTCTATTTGTTATCTTTTCCGGTTCTAGAAAAGGCCAGAAAGCTTCTGCCATTTCTTTGGCATCTTGGTTGAAATCTTTAATTCATCTTGCCTATGTTGAGTCGGGTAAAACTCCGCCTCAGAGAATTACAGCTCATTCTACTAGGTCAGTTTCTACTTCCTGGGCGTTTAGGAATGAAGCTTCGGTTGATCAGATTTGCAAAGCAGCAACTTGGTCCTCTTTGCATACTTTTACTAAATTCTACCATTTTGATGTATTTTCTTCTTCTGAAGCAGTTTTTGGTAGAAAAGTACTTCAGGCAGCGGTTTCAGTTTGAATCTTCTGCTTATGTTTTTCGTTAAACTTTATTTTGGGTGTGGATTATTTTCAGCAGGAATTGGCTGTCTTTATTTTATCCCTCCCTCTCTAGTGACTCTTGTGTGGAAAGATCCACATCTTGGGTAATCATTATCCCATACATCACTAGCTCATGGACTCTTGCTAATTACATGAAAGAAAACATAATTTATGTAAGAACTTACCTGATAAATTCATTTCTTTCATATTAGCAAGAGTCCATGAGGCCCGCCCTTTTTTTGTGGTGGTTATGATTTTGTATAAAGCACAATTATTCCAATTCCTTATTTTATATGCTTTCGCACTTTTTTATCACCCCACTTCTTGGCTATTCGTTAAACTGAATTGTGGGTGTGATGAGGGGTGTATTTATAGGCATTTTGAGGTTTGGAAAACTTTGCCCCTCCTGGTAGGAATGTATATCCCATACGTCACTAGCTCATGGACTCTTGCTAATATGAAAGAAATGAATTTATCAGGTAAGTTCTTACATAAATTATGTTATTATAGTGACGGCTATGTCGGGGAGCGACGGAATAGGGGTTAATAACTTTTATTAGTGCCAGGGAGCAGCAGATTAGGGGTTAATAACTTTTATTAGTGTCAGGGAACAACAGATTAGGGGTTAATAACTTTATTTAGATGTCAGGGCGGCAGATTAGGGGTGTTTAGACTTGGGGTTTATGTTAGGATGTTTAAAAAGTAACTTTTTTCCCCCATAGACATCCATGGGGTTGCGTTACGGAGAATTTTCATTCCGCACTTCAGGTGTTTTTTCTAACACTTTCTCCCCATTGATGTCTATGGGGAAAGCATGCACGAGCACTTCAAAGCATCCCTTGGATTTTGTGCGGTATAAAGCACGCACAAGGAGGCTTTTCAGTGATTCGTAATGGCAGCGCAATGGAGAGTGAAAAAAACGCAACTTTTTTGGCGTTAGTTTTGCACCCTGTTTAGCACAAAACACGTAATCTACCCGATGGTTATTTTAAAGGGATACTAAACCCAAATTTAAGTAACTTTCTAATTTACTCTTATTATCAAATTTTCTTCGTTCTCTTGGTATCTTTATTTGAAAAAGCCGAAATGAAAGCTTAGGAGCTACATTTAGCCACCAATCAGCAAGCACTAACCAAGTGCTGAACCTAAAATGGGCCGGCTCCTAAGCTTTCATTCCTGCTTTTCAAGTAAAGATACCAAGAGAATGAAGAAAAAATTCTAATAGGAGTAAATGAGAAAGTTGCTTAAAATTGCTGCTCTATCTGAATCATGAAAGAAAACATTTGCTTTTAGTAACCCTTTAATATAGTTTTACCTCTGTGATTACCTTGTATCTATGCCTCAGCAGACTGCCACCTTACTTCAGTTCTTTTGACAGTTGTATTTTAGCCAATCAGTGCTGACTCATAAATAACTCCATGGGAGTGAGCACAATGTTATCTATATGACACACAAGAACTAGCGCTATCTAGCTGTTAACTGCCAAAATGCACTGATATAAGAGGCAGCCTTAGAGGGCTTGGAAATTAGCATATGAGCCTACCTATGTTTTGCTTTCAACAAAGAATACCAAGAGAACAAAGTACATTTGATGATAAAAGTAAATTGGAAAGTTGTTTAAAATGTCATGCCCTTTTATCCCAGGGAGGGAGGCGAGGGATAACAACTCATGGCCTTGGCTCGTAGCACCCATCAAGGCATGGCTTTAATATCCACAGATGCCGAAAAAGTCTTTGACAGGGTGGACTGGGATTTTCTCAGGGCCACCCTGTGGGGCATGAATGTGGGCACCAATTTCATAGGAAAAATCTTCTCACTTTACTCGAACCCTACTGCCAGGGTTAAAACAAATGCAATTTTCTCAGACTCATTCAGTATAAGAAACGGCACAAGACAGGGGTGCCCTCTGTCGCCTATATTATTCGCCATTTCAATAGAAGCGCTGGCATGTAAAATAAGAGCAGACCCCAATATCAAAGGCATACGAACTCAATCGTCCGAGTACAAATTGGCTATGCATGCGGACGATATATTACTCACACTCACAGATCTCGAAACATCTATACCGGCCCTTTTAGAAACATTTAAAGAATATGGCAAAGTGTCCAACTTTCATCTAAATCTATCCAAATCAGAACTATTAAATATAAATGCCCCACCACATGTCGTAGACAACATAAAAACTTTATGCCCCCTTCGTGTTCAGCAAAATCACGTGAAATATTTAGGTATCTTACTGATCAGTAGACCACAAGACTTATTCAAAGCAAACTACCACTTACTGTTAAAAAACATGGTTAACGACCTTTCCGGATGGAAGAATAAAACACTATCTTGGCTAGGGAGGGTTCATGTGATAAAAATGAATATCCTCCCTCGAATACTTTATATTCTCCAAACATTACCTATAACTCTACCCAAGGATTATTTGAACCATTTACAAGGTAACATAGACAAATTCATTTGGAATGGTGTTAAGCCCAGAGTGCCAAGGAAAACCTTATATATGACCAAAGATAAAGGGGGATTGGGTCTACCAGAGATACAGAGATATAGAACAGCAACATTTCTGCAGAGAATAGTAGATTGGAGCCATAATTCCAACAATAAGCAATGGGTACAACTGGATAGGGAAATTTTGCAAACAGATAACGTGGGAGGAATAGCGTGGCTAAGCCCAACATACAGACCTAATAAAATAAAAGAATTCCCATTATTACACGAACTCTTTCTCCAGTGGGACGCAATAGTACATACAAACACATACATAACATCTAGGCCTGCGCCGCTAACACCTCTCTTCGACAACCCAGACCTCACATTCA
Source organism: Bombina bombina (assembly GCF_027579735.1). NCBI lineage: Eukaryota > Metazoa > Chordata > Amphibia > Anura > Bombinatoridae > Bombina > Bombina bombina. The sequence goes on from NC_069510.1 coordinate 130,240,687, forward strand.
TACCAAAAATCAAGACAGAAATGTCGGATCCACCGCAACTAAGAGAAATTACATTACAGAGTGTTGCCCCAGGAGGGAAACTAATTTCGCAACAAGATCTAAAAGACAGGCTGGGTGACACCCCTATGGTATGGTTTATACATACACAACTTACTCATTTCCTCAACACACACAAACAAAAGCACTACATGACGCGCCAAATGACAGCCTTTGAGACCATATGTATGCTGACACAAAACCCTCAACACACTATTTCAACGCTATACAAGATCCTTATGGGGGCCACAGCTGACACACTCCCAACTTACTGTCACAAGTGGCCTACTGAGTTGGGCTTTAATATCACGCCTGAAGAATGGTTTAAGATATTTCAAATTCACAAAAAAGCCTCTGTATCTGCAAAAATCCAAGAAATGAACTATATATTTCTGGCACGCTGGTATCTCACGCCGGCTCGCCTTCATAAGATATATAAACAAGCTAACAAACACTGCTGGAGGGGTTGTGGGGAGATAGCAGATATGCTACACATATGGTGGGGGTGTGACAGATTGAGCACCTTCTGGAGGGATGTAGTTACACACATCAATAAAACGCTAGGAACAAATATGCTAAGTGACCCGGGGCTACTGTTGTTTCACAAACTCCCAAAAACGGGAGACGACATAAAGCAATCACTTTTACTTATTATGATCAACAGTGCCAAGATGTTAATTCCACAAAGGTGGAAATCCTCTGAGACACCAGATATTCCATCCTGGAAAGCGCAAGTAGAAAATGTGCTTACTTTGGAGAGATATCATTACCTCAGGATAGGGAAAATAGAGAAACACGAATATATGCTGATGAGATGGAATGCAAGTAAAGATACCTAATACTAATAATGTCTACAATGTATATATTTGCGCCAGTATCGGAGTGTTTTACACCCTATTCAAAAACATTTGGGAAATATAAATTTACAGTTAGCGCACTGGGGTACATGTCGGGGCCTGCAGCCACCGGGGCCATGGATAATAGTGTTGGTCGACAGGGGCTCCTCACTCTGTGACCCCCTCTGATGTTTATATAATATATAGATTATTTAGCTACCAAGTCCGGATGAGGGTCATGATGTGGTTCAGGTTATAATGCTATGTGTCTCCACTTAGATTTCGTGTAAGCTTTTTGATTGAGGTGACTGTATGGTCATAGCTCTATGCACTGATGTTGTCCACAGCTATGTCTCAATGCATCTTTATGTGTTTATGTTCTTACATTCACTTTTCCATGTCATTGTCATATTCATTATGGTTATTAATAATCCCTGGGCATGGACATAAGCAGCATCATAGGTCCAAGAGTGACCTCCCGGACTAGAAGGGATGAAAGAGTAAAAACAAGGACTTTCCTAATGTCAATTGTAAAACTATCAAGTATGATGTGAATATTTGATGTATATGACAAATATGTTATTACAATGTTTTATTATATTGTCCTCAACAATAAAAAATAAAAAAATAAAAATGTCATGCCCTATCTGAATCAGGAAAGTTTATTTTTGACTAGACTGTCCCTAACTTTACACATACTACATTTGCTTTTATGGTAATTGTGTGTCCATGTAGCCCGATGTACTGTAATTCCCACATCGTCACTATATTTTTTTTTTTGCCTCCGTCTGGGGGGAGTTAAAGGGGGCACCCCACTGATCCTCTGGCATCCACCCCAAGTGAACCTTGGGGAATGAGGTTTGCCCCCTTGAACCCCCCCCAGGCGGAGGCAAAAAAGATAGTGAAGATGGGGGAATTACAGTGCATCGTATATATGTTTGATGCCGTGACTTGATGAAGCGCATGCACTCTGAGGGGATTTATGATCTTACATCGCGCTTTACCCACAGCCGCTTGGGTAATGTCCGTTTTACCCGGGTTATTCTAGGATGAGCCAATATCTGACTTTACCCATAACGTATGCATTAAATGGAATGTTACACCCAGCAGATTCTTATGCCACAGAATTTCCTTTATTTTTTTAATACCAACTTACTCAACTCAGCACTGTGTGCCTAGTATTAAAGGGACACTGAACCCAATTGTTTTCTTTCATGATTCAGAAAGAGCATGCAATTTTAAGCAACTTTCTAATTTACTACTATTATCAATTTGTCTTCGTTCTCTTGCTATCTTTATTTGAAAAAGAAGGCATTTAAGCTTTTTTTTTGGATCAGAACTCTGGACAGCACTTTTTTTATTGGTGGATGAATTTATCCACCAATCAGCAAGAACAACCCAGGTTGTTCACCAAAAATTGGCCGGCATCTAAACTTACATTCTTGTATTTCGAATAAAGATACCAAGAGAATGAAGCAAATGTAATAATAGGAGTAAATTGGAAAGTTGCTTAAGATTGCATGCTCTATCTGAATCCTGAAATAAAAAAATTTGGGTTCAGTGTCCCTTTAAGTTCTGCCAGCCTGGAACAATAAAATGAGTACCCAGTATATCACCTTACGTCTGTACAGAATTACTTATATCATGTTGACCCTCACAGAGCGGTGGTAGAATTTGTGTTCTGCTTCTATTTCAGTATTCAGTTTGCTTGATTTTATTTTTTCCATATTCTTATCATCATAAAGGGTGCAACCATCTACTCTGTATGTCTGAGATCAGTAAACCCTATTGAGCCAGATTATTATACTTGGGCAAAGGTTTCAAGGAAGTTAGTTTTTCTTAAATGCATGTAAAAGATGTATTTAAAGGGACATTTTGGGGTAAAAATGCATTATTTTATTACAGGTTACTTTTGTAACATTGCCATCTAGTAAACACAATCTTAAGCCTACTTGAGTATGCTCTTATGGAAAGGTACTATGTCTGAGCAAAGGACGGCACAAAAAGGGCATTTTGTATTTGCATCACAACTTCTGTCTAAATCATGTTTTTCACCATTGTCGTTTAGTGGAAGTTTTTATAGGCAATGTAGACAAGATCATCAGACATAGAGACAGCTGTGGTTGTTTTTGGTGGGTTTAGCTCTTCTGCAGATAAATAAATAGCAGTGTTGTACTTTATATTGCACCATTTATAAACATAAAGCAGATATTATTATTACTGTGTGTTCCTTGTATTCCCTTCTGTGTATCATAAAGTGTTCCTGCTTTGTCTCAGCATAAAGCACTAATCCCCCCTTCTATTCAGTGCCGCAGGCTGCTCATTGACTCTCAGTCATATAATCTGATTTGCTCACCACTCCCATGTTTGATACTCAATAGCAGAGTTAATTCCACCGTACCCCTGCTCTTCACATCTTCATATCACAAAGGGTGTTCAATACCTTGGCTAGCAGCTGCAGGGTACACTTCATTAGTGGATTGATTTTAGATATAGGAACAGAGCAACTGTATTTTCAGTACCATCAAGTTTGACATCATCTGTTACTCCTTTCACTTCTAAAGATTACAGTCACTGCAAAAAGATGCCATAGCAGGGCACTCCCAAAATACAAGGTTTTCAGTAATAAAGTTTCACCACCTTTTTTGTATATATATATATATATATATATATATATATATATATATATATATATATATATGTATAACTATATTTGTCAAGGGGTATTTTGTTACTGGTGTCAGAGCAGGCTTTTTCTTATCTTAGGTGCCTACCCCCACCTCCTTTAAGGGGACCCCATTGTTGCTTTACATCTATATGGCTTTGATGGCATGCGGCTGCCAGGCTATGTGCTCTCTCCCTTTTTACCGCATTCAATGCCACAACAGACATGCCGGTCAGACAGCTATATTTAAAGCAGCAAGAAACAATAGTAATCTTGTACCCACACAGATTTTTTTATTTATTTATATATATATATATATATATATATATATATATATATATATATATATATATATCAAATACAAAATGTGCATAAATGTACAAACAAAAGGATATATTTTTTAAAGGCAAGCGTATTTTGGTGAAATGTACGTCGGATTAAATTGTTTAGAAACTATGTCAATATGAGGGTGGGAACTTCCTTGGAACTACGTATCCACTTACTAAAGATGTGGAGCCTAGAAGCTTCTCCTAGATACAGATTCTGTTGTGGGCGATACCTGAGTGTTTGCATGTTCCCCTTTTTATAAATGTTTTTCATAAAAGATTGCACTCGTCCTTCTTCCCAAATCATCATAGCTCTGGACAACATGAATACTGTCCTTTTTCCTGTTTTGATGTTTGAAACTGACAGGACTTCACAATTTCCTTTTTTTCTCTCTTTCTCTTTCTTTGGAGGTGTATATAAGTACCAGTAAGAAAAGAATACTTCTGGACTTCCCTTTGTTTGTGACATATACACATTTTGTATTTGTTATATTTAAAGCAGCGCCTGTACAGACCATAACTGAGATAACCGGGGGTCAGGTAGCTTGCTGGGAAATTACCCTAGACTGTATGGGAATGTAGGGGGCATGTGCCTGGTCTCGGGTATGATGCAAGCATAAAGATGTGGCCATAGGATCCATGCATTTGACCAGTTTTGGGGCATTAATCAGCTTTGCCATTTGATGTGGGCATCTGATGTGGCATTCATCTAATATAAGTATAAAGCGATGGCTTCAGGGTGCATGCATGTGCTCTGGTCTTATGGGAAAATAGGGCCACTGTAACACGCTTCTTTTCTAGGAGCCTGATATGGACATAAAGTGACGGCAAATGCACCTATCTGCTCGTGGGCAAAACATCCCTGAGGAGGCCATATATCTAATTTGTGGCATGTTATAAACATTTGGGATGCTACAGGAGTATTCATCTGCTCTTGAGGTCTGCAATGGGCACAGGGGCATGTACCTGCTTAGCAGTTTGACAGGGGGCTTGACCCTTGTTTGGGGTTTTTTATGATAAGATCACAAAGAGTCACTCATTTTGTCTGGCCCTTTATTGTAGACAAATATGAATCTTAGCTGAGGACCAATGGGGTTGTGTATTTGACATAAAGGTTATGGACATTTAAAGGAACATGAAACACAATGTTTTTCTTTCATAATTTAGATAGGTCATACAATTGTAACAACTACTAATTTACGTCTATTATCTAATTGTATTTCCTCCCTTGATATCCTTTGTTAAAAAGCAGCAATGCATTACTGGGAGCTAGCCAGTAACATAAGGCATATATGTGCAGCCACCTATCAACAGCTCCTGAGACTACCTTGGTATCCTTTTCAACAATTGGTATCAAGAGAACAAAAAATATTAGATAGTAGGTCAATTGGAAAGTTATTTAAAATGCAATGTCTGAATCATGAAAAAAAAAAAAGGGTTTATGTCCCTTTAAACTGCGGTCTAGAGTGGGCAAATAACTGGCATTTGGCACAAGTTGCATGTATGCCCTGGTTTGTCTAGTGTGCGTATATATACACATTTATATGTAAGGGCTTGTTTGTGATCATTTGCACTAAAGATAATCTGTTAAGAGGCTGTAAAGTTTATTAGGATGGTATTAAATGTACTGTATTTAGCAACAGTTGGAAACAAATTAACTATAACAACACCTACATAAATAATCCTCACATTATATATTGACATGTGCAGGTTAATTAAAAAATCCAAACAAGGGAATATTTTCAGTTATGAACAGGATACTCAGTAAAGCTGAGCTTAAAATAAAAACCGCTTATAAGAACTAGCAAGTGCCTAACAAGTAATAAATAAACCTGCAATAGTTATGCTTTAAACCCAGAAAAGAATAAAAAAAAATCCCATAATCTACCTGTCAGGGTCTAAAATAACTGGAGTTATTTATATGCAGTTAAAGCCCTGCTGGGTAGGGCAATTGCCAGGCTTACACCTTTATTCTTGGTCAGAGTACTGCAATGTGTATAGGTAACAATCACAACCAAGCAACAGTATATGAAAAATAAAACTCCTGACGCGTTTCACCATTGATCTAAAGTTAACTCATTATACCAAGTGTCATACTCTACATGACACTTGGATGGCATTGAATGGGGGATCTAGGGATACGACCTTCTACTCATCAGCCCATAATAGCTACAGTAAAATAGGCTATGTGTTTACAAGTCAGATCCTGCAGCCGGTAATACAAACCATAGACATACATCCATGCGTATGGTCTGACCACTCCATTACGCAATTAAAATTAGGTAATCTTTCAGACCCACATAGAATAAAGACATGGACATATGACCCATCCTGCACGAAAAACCAGCTAGTAAAAAATAACATACTTAGACACTTAGAAGAATAGTGGAGGATCAACACAGATTCCACAGTGAACCCAATCACACCTTGGGCGGCACATAAAACAGTGCTGAGAGGGATTCTTATTAAGGAGAAGTCCCAGTACAAGAAACAAAGGGAGGCTCACATAAAGCAAATTGAGGCAGAGATTAAATCTCTAGAAACGTTACATAAACAGACTCAGTCGAGGGCCACACTGACGCAACTTAATAATGAAAGACAGAAATTACACTCGCTATTAAATGAGCAATCTCTAAGAGCTGCACATAAACTAAAAACAAACTATTACATTTTTTCTAATAAACCAGACAAGTACTTAGCGAAGAAAATTAGAGATAACTACAAGGCTCTGGCTATATCACAGATACAGAGGTCCAATGGAGAGATAACCTCCCACCCTCAGGAGATTGTGGGTACATTTGCCAGGTTTTATAGCGAACTTTATGATGGTTTAAAAGTGCAACATAATTCCTCCATACGGGAGATATTCGATTCCTTTATCTCAAAGGCAAAACTAACCCCAATAACGGAAGACGATAGGGATGTTCTAAACGCCAAAATCACAACGGTGGAGGTGCTGGCAGCCATTAAAGAACTTAAGCCAGGTAAAGCCCCAGGTCCTGATGGTTTCCCAGGGGAATACTATAAAGCATTTAAGGAGATTCTGGTGCCCCACTTAGTGGTATTCGCAAATCATATTATGGAGGGAGGGGACATACCTAAGGACCTGCTTCGTGCTAGGATAGTAGTCATACCGAAACAAGGGAAAGATCCCAAATTCTGTGCTAGTTATAGGCCGATCTCTCTTATCAATCAAGATCTCAAAATAGTTACAAAAATATTGGCCAATAGATTAAAACATATTTCTTTCATGTAATTAGCAAGAGTCCATGAGCTAGTGACGTATGGGATATACATTCCTACCAGGAGGGGCAAAGTTTCCCAAACCTCAAAATGCCTATAAATACACCCCTCACCACACCCACAATTCAGTTTTACAAACTTTGCCTCCGATGGAGGTGGTGAAGTAAGTTTGTGCTAGATTCTACGTTGATATGCGCTCCGCAGCAAGTTGGAGCCCGGTTTTCCTCTCAGCGTGCAGTGAATGTCAGAGGGATGTGAGGAGAGTATTGCCTATTTGAATGCAGTGATCTCCTTCTACGGGGTCTATTTCATAGGTTCTCTGTTATCGGTCGTAGAGATTCATCTCTTACCTCCCTTTTCAGATCGACGATATACTCTTATATATACCATTACCTCTGCTGATTCTCGTTTCAGTACTGGTTTGGCTATCTGCTATATGTAGATGAGTGTCCTGGGGTAAGTAAGTCTTATTTTCTGTGACACTCCAAGCTGTGGTTGGGCACTTTGTTTATAAAGTTCTAAATATATGTATTCAAACATTTATTTGCCTTGACTCAGAATGTTCAACTTTCCTTATTTTCAGACAGTCAGTTTCATATTTGGGATAATGCATTTTGATTTAACCATTTTTTCTTACCTTCAAAAATTTGACTCTTCCCTGTGGGCTGTTAGGCTCGCGGGGGCTGAAAATGCTTCATTTTATTGCGTCATTCTTGGCGCGGACTTTTTTGGCGCAAAAATTCTATTTCCGTTTCCGGCGTCATACGTGTCGCCGGAAGTTGCGTCATTTTTTGACGTTATTTTGCGCCAAAAATGTCGGCGTTCCGGATGTGGCGTCATTTTTGGCGCCAAAAAGCATTTAGGCGCCAAATAATGTGGGCGTCTTATTTGGCGCGAAAAAATATGGGCGTCGCTTTTGTCTCCACATTATTTAAGTCTCATTTTTTATTGCTTCTGGTTGCTAGAAGCTTGTTCTTTGGCATTTTTTCCCATTCCTGAAACTGTCATTTAAGGAATTTGATCAATTTTGCTTTATATATATATATATGTTGTTTTTTCTCTTACATATTGCAAGATGTCTCACGTTGCATCTGAGTCAGAAGATACTACAGGAAAATCGCTGTCAAGTGCTGAATCTACCAAAGCTAAGTGTATCTGCTGTAAACTTTTGGTAGCTATTTCTCCAGCTGTTGTTTGTATTGATTGTCATGACAAACTTGTTAAAGCAGATAATATTTCCTTTAGTAAAGTACCATTGCCTGTTGCAGTTCCCTCAACATCTAAGGTGCAGAATGTTCCTGATAATATAAGAGATTTTGTTTCTGAATCCATAAAGAAGGCTATGTCTGTTATTTGTCCTTCTAGTAAACGTAAAAAATCTTTTAAAACTTCTCTCCCTACAGATGAATTTTTAAATGAACATCATCATTCTGATTCTGATGACTCCTCTGGTTCAGAGGATTCTGTCTCTGAGGTTGATGCTGATAAATCTTCATATTTATTTAAAATGGAATTTATTCGTTCTTTACTTTAAGAAGTTCTAATTGCTTTAGAAATAGAGGATTCTGGTCCTCTTGATACTAATTCTAAACGTTTGGATAAGGTATTTAAAGCTCCTGTGGTTATTCCAGAAGTTTTTCCTGTTCCTAATGCTATTTCTGCAGTAATTTCCAAAGAATGGGATAAATTGGGTAATTCATTTACTCCTTCTAAACGTTTTAAGCATTTATATCCTGTGCCGTCTGACAGATTAGAATTTTGGGACAAAATCCCTAAAGTTCTCTAGCTATTTTAGCTAGAAGAGCTTTATGGCTTAAAACTTGGAATGCTGATATGGCTTCTAAATCAACTTTACTTTCTATTTCTTTCCAGGGTAACAAATTATTTGGTTCTCAGTTGGATTCCATCATTTCAACTGTTACTGGTGGGAAAGGAACTTTTTTACCACAGGATAAAAAATCTAAAGGTAAAAGCAGGGCTAATAATCGTTTTCGTTCCTTTCGTTTCAACAAAGAACAAAAGCCTGATCCTTCATCCTCAGGAGCAGTTTCAGTTTGGAAACCATCTCCAGTCTGGAATAAATCCAAGCCAGCTAGAAAGGCAAAGCCTGCTTCTAAGTCCACATGAAGGTGCGGCCCTCATTCCAGCTCAGCTGGTAGGGGGCAGGTTACGTTTTTTCAAGGAAATTTGGATCAATTCTGTTCACAATCTTTGGATTCAGAACATTGTTTCAGAAGGGTACAGAATTGGTTTCAAGATGAGACCTCCTGCAAAGAGATTTTTTCTTTCCCGTGTCCCAGTAAATCCAGTAAAAGCTCAAGCATTTCTGAAATGTGTTTCAGATCTAGAGTTGACTGGAGTAATTATGCCAGTTCCAGTTCAGGAACAGGGGATGGGGTTTTATTCAAATCTCTTCATTGTACCAAAGAAGGAGAATTCCTTCAGACCAGTTCTGGATCTAAAAATATTGAATCGTTATGTAAGGATACCAACGTTCAAAATGGTAACTGTAAGGACTATCTTGCCTTTTGTTCAGCAAGGGAATTATATGTCCACAATAGATTTACAGGATGCATATCTGCATATTCCGATTCATCCAGATCATTATCAGTTCCTGAGTTTCTCTTTTCTGGACAAGCATTACCAGTTTGTGGCTCTGCCGTTTGGCCTAGCTACAGCTCCAAGAATTTTTACAAAGGTTCTCGGTGCCCTTCTGTCTGTAATCAGAGAACAGGGTATTGTGGTATTTCCTTATTTGGACGATATCTTGGTACTTGCTCAGTCTTTACATTTAGCAGAATCTCATACGAATCGACTTGTGTTGTTTCTTCAAGATCATGGTTGGAGGATCAATTTACCAAAAAGTTCTTTGATTCCTCAGACAAGGGTAACCTTTCTGGGTTTCCAGATGGATTCAGTGTCCATGACTCTGTCTTTAACAGACAAGAGACGTCTAAAATTGATTGCAGCTTGTCGAAACCTTCAGTCACAATCATTCCCTTCGGTAGCCTTATGCATGGAAATTCTAGGTGTTATGACTGCTGCATCGGACGCGATCCCCTTTGCTCGTTTTCACATGCGACCTCTTCAGCTCTGTATGCTGAAGCAATGGTGCAAGGATTACACGAAGATATCTCAAACAATATCTTTAAAACCGATTGTTCGACACTCTCTAACATGGTGGACAGATCACCATCGTTTAATTCAGGGGGCTTCTTTTGTGCTTCCGACCTGGACTGTAATTTCAACTGATGCAAGTCTCACGGGTTGGGGAGCTGTGTGGGGATCTCTGACGGCACAGGGAGTTTGGGAATCTCAGGAGGTGAGATTACCTATCAATATCTTGGAACTCCGTGCAATTTTCAGAGCTCTTCAGTTTTGGCCTCTTCTGAAGAGAGAATCGTTCATTTGTTTTCAGACAGACAATGTCACAACTGTGGCATACATCAATCATCAAGGAGGGACTCACAGTCCTCTGGCTATGAAAGAAGTATCTCGAATTTTGGTTTGGGCGGAATCCAGCTCCTGTCTAATCTCTGCGGTTCATATCCCAGGTGTAGACAATTGGGAAGCGGATTATCTCAGTCGCCAAACGTTGCATCCGGGCGAATGGTCTCTTCACCCAGAGGTATTTCTTCAGATTGATCAAATGTGGGAACTTCCAGAAATAGATCTGATGGCGTCCCATCTAAACAAGAAACTTCCCAGGTATCTGTCCAGATCCCGGGATCCTCAGGCGGAGGCAGTGGATGCATTATCACTTCCTTGGAAGTATCATCCTGCCTATATCTTTCCGCCTCTAGTTCTTCTTCCAAGAGTAATCTCCAAGATTCTGAAGGAATGCTCGTTTGTTCTGCTGGTAGCTCCGGCATGGCCTCACAGGTTTTGGTATGTGGATCTTGTCCGGATGGCCTCTTGCCAACCGTGGACTCTTCCGTTAAGACCAGACCTTCTGTCACAAGGTCCTTTTTTCCATCAGGATCTGAAATCCTTAAATTTAAAGGTATGGAGATTGAACGCTTGATTCTTGGTCAAAGAGGTTTCTCTGACTCTGTAATTAATACTATGTTACAGGCTCGTAAATCTATATCTCGAGAGATATATTATAGAGTCTGGAAGACTTATATTTCTTGGTGTCTTTCTCATCATTTTTCTTGGCATTCTTTTAGAATACCGAGAATTTTACAGTTTCTTCAGGATGGTTTAGATAAGGGTTTGTCCGCAAGTTCTTTGAAAGGACAAATCTCTGCTCTTTCTGTTCTTTTTCACAGAAAGATTGCTATTCTTCCTGATATTCATTGTTTTGTACAAGCTTTGGTTCGTATAAAACCTGTCATTAAGTCAATTTCTCCTCCTTGGAGTTTGAATTTGGTTCTGGGAGCTCTTCAAGCTCCTCCGTTTGAACCTATGCATTCATTGGACATTAAATTACTTTCTTGGAAAGTTTTGTTCCTTTTGGCCATCTCTTCTGCCAGAAGAGTTTCTGAATTATCTGCTCTTTCTTGTGAGTCTCCTTTTCTGATTTTTCATCAGGATAAGGCGGTGTTGCGAACTTCTTTTGAATTTTTACCTAAAGTTGTGAATTCCAACAACATTAGTAGAGAAATTGTGGTTCCTTCATTATGTCCTAATCCTAAGAATTCTAAGGAGAAATCGTTGCATTCTTTGGATGTTGTTAGAGCTTTGAAATATTATGTTGAAGCTACGAAATCTTTCCGTAAGACTTCTAGTCTATTTGTTATCTTTTCCGGTTCTAGAAAAGGCCAGAAAGCTTCTGCCATTTCTTTGGCATCTTGGTTGAAATCTTTAATTCATCTTGCCTATGTTGAGTCGGGTAAAATTCCGCCTCAGAGAATTACAGCTCATTCTACTAGGTCAGTTTCTACTTCCTGGGCGTTTAGGAATGAAGCTTCGGTTGACCAGATCTGCAAAGCAGCAACTTGGTCCTCTTTGCATACTTTTACTAAATTCTACCATTTTGATGTATTTTCTTCTTCTGAAGCAGTTTTTGGTAGAAAAGTACTTCAGGCAGCGGTTTCAGTTTGAATCTTCTGCTTATGTTTTTCGTTAAACTTTATTTTGGGTGTGGATTATTTTCAGCAGGAATTGGCTGTCTTTATTTTATCCCTCCCTCTCTAGTGACTCTTGTGTGGAAAGATCCACATCTTGGGTAGTCATTATCCCATACGTCACTAGCTCATGGACTCTTGCTAATTACATGAAAGAAAACATAATTGTTACAAACTGCTATTTGTAACTGGCCCTTTAAATGGAAAATTGCCCTGCTTCCCTGGATTTTGGAGAAGCCTATTTGCCAGCCTCCTTCCACATGACTATGGCCCCTGGAAGATTGTGCCCCTGAAAACCTATTAACTTTTATTGGGTGTGTATGGCCCTTTAAGAACCGTCTGGGGACATATTGTGACTTTGGTGAACAATGCCCCTTTAAGACTATGTCCCCAGACCTGTGAAATGACTTGTCCCTGGCTTTCTCCCACTTGGTTCAGTTTCATTGTGTGCCATTAAGTGCTATGTGACAGACCCTTTGGTCAGAACTACAGAGATAACTTTGTTCAGCTTCAAGAAACCTATTCTAAATACAAGTCTGCTGGGATTAGCTCTAATTAGGTTTAGTGATCAACTTTCCCATTGTCTAATCAGACTAGTATTGATAAGGTGGACTGCATTGTTTTATTGTGTGTAATGTTATCTGCTGAAGTAATGTTGTGGCCTGTCAAAGGGAGTGTCTCTCTATCTAATATCAAATGTGTGATGGGGGATTTTATGCCTCCCCCTGAGAGTGTCCTGTTTGCATGTAACCTGAATAAAAGCAGGCTGTGTGCTCCAGCACATCAGAGACCTATGTTGACCCTCTAACTTGAAGCTTTGACTCATGTTTGTAGGATACAGCTTATAATCACTACAGGGATTGCTATGTTTTTCATACTCCCTTAGCTACAGGGATTGCTGACTATGGTGCTGATGATTCTTTGGTGAGCGCTAGGAGCATCCTTTTCTACGGTCCAACTTCCAGCCAGCCTGGAGGCAACCGTAACATTTGGCGGCAGCGGTGGGATAGCATCCTAGCGCAAGGAGCAGCACCACAACAGCACTGGTATCGTAGGAGAGTTATTGAGGGCAACGCTAGCCACTGCGCAGCGTCCCTACCTACAGCAGCATGGAGCTGACAAGACACTGGTCAGAACCCTGTGAAGAGCACCTCAACCTGATCCGTCGCTATGAGGGCGCTGATTTCGTTCCAGAGGTAAAGAGGCGGCTAGTCCGATATGGTCCAGACCCTGCGCAGGAGGTAGTCAGTCGCCTCATCCGGGAATTGGCTACTGAGAACGAAGCGGCACGAGCCTTTGAGCGCCAACTGTGGAGTTTGGGGGTATGGACACCTGCTCTCCAGCGAGAAAATGAGTTACAGGGGGCAGAGACAGTTGGTCCTGTCCCCCAGCAGCAGAGTGAATTGCAGGGAATTGGGAGCCCAGACTCCATTCCCCAGCGGCAGGCTGAGTTACAAGGGGCAGAGACAGTTGGTCCTGTCCCCCAGCAGCAGAGGAATATGCAGGGAATTGTGAGCCCAGACTCCATTCCCCAGCGGCTGGAAGTATGTAAGGGAGAGGAGAGCAGCGACCTCCCTCCCCAGCGGCAGTATACTGTGCAGAGGGAAGAGACAACCAGTCTCCTTCCCCAACCAGACATACCAGAGGCAGCAGGCCTCATAGACTGGTCCTGGGAGGACCCCCAGCAGGCAGGTGGAGATGGGACTGCAGTCTCTCTACCGGCCCTACAGGGATGCTGGGCAGGCGGCCCAGATCCCCAGCGACAGACCCAGCTACAGGGAGGGGAGAGCATCGACCTCCCTCCCCAGCCGGAGTGTGCCTTCCAGGGAGAGGAGACAACCGGTCTCTCTCCCCAGCCGCAGCATGTTCCACAGGAAGCGGAGAGCATCGACCTCCCTTCCCAACGGCCACCGGAGTATCAGGAGGAGGAGGTAAGCCAATCTCCCCCTCCCCAGCTAACTCCTAACTTGAGCCCAGGGTTAACAGTGGAGATGTTAACCCCCACTGACCCCCATGTTCCCTTTGCCACCGGGCAGGACTATGCCCCAATTACCCCAGCAGAAGCGCTGGCACCAGGGCAGAGTGCCGCTGGCCTCTGCCCCCCAAGTACCATCAGCTATTTGCCCAGCTGCGCCAGGAAGGCAGAGGATGCTACCCTTTCATCCTATAACCTGGAACCTACAGGCCAGTACTACTTATTGTGGGGGGGCTACTTTGCTGCTAATGTTTATTTGTGGGTGGGTTGCGAGACTAACTTAGGCACTGACCGACAGAAGGTCAGGTGCCTGGTTAGTCTCCCTCCAAAAGGGGAGATATGTTACAAACTGCTATTTGTAACTGGCCCTTTAAATGGAAAATTGCCCTGCTTCCCTGGATTTTGGAGAAGCCTATTTGCCAGCCTCCTTCCACATGACTATGGCCCCTGGAAGATTGTGCCCCTGAAAACCTATTAACTTTTATTGGGTGTGTATGGCCCTTTAAGAACCGTCTGGGGACATATTGTGACTTTGGTGAACAATGCCCCTTTAAGACTATGTCCCCAGACCTGTGAAATGACTTGTCCCTTGCTTTCTCCCACTTGGTTCAGTTTCATTGTGTGCCATTAAGTGCTATGTGACAGACCCTTTGGTCAGAACTACAGAGATAACTTTGTTCAGCTTCAAGAAACCTATTCTAAATACAAGTCTGCTGGGATTAGCTCTAATTAGGTTTAGTGATCAACTTTCCCATTGTCTAATCAGACTAGTATTGATAAGGTGGACTGCATTGTTTTATTGTGTGTAATGTTATCTGCTGAAGTAATGTTGTGGCCTGTCAAAGGGAGTGTCTCTCTATCTAATATCAAATGTGTGATGGGGGATTTTATGCCTCCCCCTGAGAGTGTCCTGTTTGCATGTAACCTGAATAAAAGCAGGCTGTGTGCTCCAGCACATCAGAGACCTATGTTGACCCTCTAACTTGAAGCTTTGACTCATGTTTGTAGGATACAGCTTATAATCACTACAGGGATTGCTATGTTTTTCATACTCCCTTAGCTACAGGGATTGCTGACTATGGTGCTGATGATTCTTTGGTGAGCGCTAGGAGCATCCTTTTCTACGGTCCAACTTCCAGCCAGCCTGGAGGCAACCGTAACAATAATTTATGTAAGAACTTACCTGATAAATTCATTTCTTTCATATTAGCAAGAGTCCATGAGGCCCGCCCTTTTTTTGTGGTGGTTATGATTTTGTATAAAGCACAATTATTCCAATTCCTTATTTTATATGCTTTCGCACTTTTTTATCACCCCACTTCTTGGCTATTCGTTAAACTGAATTGTGGGTGTGGTGAGGGGTGTATTTATAGGCATTTTGAGGTTTGGGAAACTTTGCCCCTCCTGGTAGGAATGTATATCCCATACGTCACTAGCTCATGGACTCTTGCTAATATGAAAGAAATGAATTTATCAGGTAAGTTCTTACATAAATTATGTTTTTGCCCTCCATTATTACATGCAGACCAGGTTGGATTTATTAAGGATAGAGAAGCCCCGGATAATATTCGTAAAATGGTGTCGGTAATAGATTATCTTCAAGAGAATGGAATGCCTTCTCTGATCCTGTCACTAGATGCGGAGAAGGCATTCGACAGAGTAGATTGGAAATACATGATGGCGGTGCTCACAACAATGGGATTTAATGGGAGATTCTTACAAGCTATTAGAGGGTTATACTCTACACCAACAGCCCAGGTTAGAGCGATAGGACACCAATCTAAAGAAATACACATACTCAACGGCACGCGACAGGGATGCCCGCTTTCACCTTTAATCTTTGCACTGTGCATAGAACCACTAGCAGCATACATACGAAATTGCCCAAACATATCAGGGGTGGAGATAGGGAAGATAAATCATAAAATTGCCCTGTTTGCTGACAATGTGTTACTTACGATTACGAACCCACTGAAGTCCTTGCCCTTTTTATACCAGGCACTAGATTTGTTTTCCCAAATTTCGGATTATAAAATAAATGCCGATAAGTGTGAGGCACTCCCTCTATCTATCCCAAACCACACAATAAAGCTGATAGAAGCTAACTTCGATTTTCAATGGGCGCTAGGGGGGCTAAAATATTTGGGGATCAAATTAACTACACACTCCTCTAAACTATATACTACAAATTATGTTCCCCTGTTTAAGGCAATCCGATCTGACTTAGGGAAATGGAGGAAGATGGGGTTCTCATGGTATGGCAGAATATCTGCGGTGAAGATGTCAATCCTGCCTAGAATTCTTTCTTGTTTTGAGTACTTCCCATAAAAATTAATATCCCAGACCTTGACAATCTCCAGAAAGATATACATAGATTTTTGAGGGACAATAGACACCCGAGGATCTCTCGTCATATTTTAGACAGACATAGACAACTGGGAGGGATGGGAGTCCCTAATTTACACGACTATCATACAGCAGCTCGCTTAGCCCAGAATTCGATATTAGGGAGGCGACAGACAAACATATTATGGCCTGCTCTAGAAGCAGAAATGTTGAATCAAGAAACACCAGATGGCATCCTATGGGACAGGGATCTTAGGGAATCTCGTGCTATATATCAAAATAAAACCACACTGCTTACTAGACAACAATGGATGACTACCAAACAGATGGGAGGGTTGATACCTGTGAACTCACTGACGATTCCACTGAAATACATAGTAAACGACGATTTCAAACGTAGAGTTATGAAATGGGAAAATAAAGGGTTATACAGGGTTGCAGATTTACAACAACAGGGTAAGCTGTTGACATATAATCAACTTCAGCAAAAACTTGAGCCCATCCAGTTACATTGGTTCCTGTATCTCCAAACAATGTCATCCATACGAGACTACCTAGGGACAGAGGTGACACAAACTCGACAGACGACTTTAGAAAACCTGTGCACATCCCTCAATAGGCCTAAAAAGGCAATTTCTAGGTTGTATATTTCTATTCAGGAGAGTAAGAGACAAACAAAATCCTCAGTAATGTTACAATGGGAACGAGATCTAGGTAAAGAGATTGAGATAGATAAATGGGATGAAATGTTTTCTCAGGCTAGTAAAGGACTTATAAGTGCAGATCTTAGGTAAAACATATTGAAAACATATTTTAGATGGTATCTGACACCAACAAAAACAGCCCACATGGTTAAGGGGAGCAATAATCGCTGTTACAGAGGCTGTCAAACAGCAGGTACCTATTTCCATATGTGGTGGGAATGCACTAAAGTAAGCAACATATGGCAAAAATTATCTGAATTATTGAGCAAGATATTGAATGAACAGATTTTTCTCACCCCAGCGCAGGCACTACTGCACGAGACTATAACTAGATTTAATACGCACATAAATGTGTTTATCAGGATTTTGTGCACTATAACGAGAATAACTATAGCAAAATATTGGAAGATGGAAATACCGTCGTGGGCAGAGGTTCTAGCTAGAATCCGGGTAACATATTCATTGTATGAATCAGCAGCAAATGTGCTAGACATGGAACCTTGGTTCCAAAAAGTCTGGTTCTACTGGATAATGGAGAACAATAAGCAGTAACACCTTATAACAAGTAAAAGAGGCTTGAGACTGGGAGGGGAAGGAGATATACCCTATATCTAAAAAGGTAGAGAGGGGAAGTGATTGGTTGGAGGGGATACTTAGATCCTTGACAGAAGCACTCCTAGATGAGCAAGCAATCTTTAGATAAGGAGAATATAAAATAAGCAGTGGTAGAATACAACTCTATGAATGTTTTTATTTTGTTGATTTGTTAGTTTGGTTTGTTTAAATTCCAGAGTTTAATAAGTTATGTTGAAACTATTATGAAAGCACCCCCCCCCCCCCCCATATTATTCTACTCCCTACAAAGAATAATATTCTAAAGGAGATTAAAGAAGAGCATCAACAGGGGATAATGTACTAAGAAAAACAACTCCACAGAAGACTATGAAGAACATAGTATTCAGACATTAAAACCACATTTAAGTGGTGAACTCTTCATATATGCCAATAAGGGATGAGGCATATGAACTGTTAAAAATCTCACATAATGGGATACCTTCAGAGATGAGCACATCTATGTTAAGAAACTATTGTACTGTGATATCTGATGTACCCAAAAACATGAAATGTCTGTATGATCCCTGTACATGGAGTAGGTGGAGAGGAGTTAATAAAAATTAGCTTCAGTTGCTTTTTATTGTAAGCGTAACTTGTGTGTACAGGGTACTCCCGAGCGTCAATAGAAATGTTTCCATCATATAGATTGTTTAATTAACCCTCACATATCTACTTAAAACGTATGGATTAGTTCCGTAGGTGTTTTTATCTTGTTACACTTGTTAGTTAATTTGTCTAACACATACTTTTAATACAATCCCAATAACAGTTCATTTTTAATCAACTGGCGAGCAGTGGTTCACTTCTTTTATTTCTGGTTTAGTTTGAGAATTTGATTTTTGATTTAAGGGATTTATTCTCCATTGCCAGGCTGCATGGTATGACATCTTGTAGGGTTAAATCCCTTTCATATTGGGTCGGGAGTGACATTAGTACTTCTGGATTGTGTTTTAGGGGTGCCAGTGGTGATGGGATTTCAGAAATCTTTGGAAAATTATTGACACATTTATCCCATATTTTAAGCGTATGTTTAGTTATGGTTGAGGTGGACTGGTGTAGGAACCTATTAATGTGTGGTATCCAACAACTGGCTCCCCAGTTGCGAGTTTTGTGCAAGATCATGATCTAATTTCACCCATTCTTTATGTGTGCCATGTTTGTACCAATCAAGAATCCGGGTTAGAGTACTTGCTATAAAGTAGTAGTGGAGGTTTGGCATACCCAACCCCCCCTGTGTTTTAGATCGGTAAATTATTGCTTTAGCTATTCTAGGGCGTTTATATTTCCATAGAAAGGTATTCAATATATTCTGAATCTTATTGAAGAAACTTTTAGGTAACGTTATTGGGACAGTTTGAAATATGTACAGTATTTTGGGTAAAATGGTAATTTTTACTGCATGTAATTTTACTGCCTTTTTTAGGGGTAAAATATGCGTTATGTATAAGTTTGACATGCATCTCCCACCAGGTGGCTGATAATGTAACCTGGGCGACTTTCTGGATTGATAGTTTAATTAGTTTAGTGTCAATATTAGAGTGAGGTATCAACTGGTTCCACAGTGCAGAGATCTTATCTAATTCCAGCTCTCTTTTACTAAAATTAATCAACTTATAACACAAAGAGATAGACCTATGTCCGTTTTTAAAGAATATGAGCCAGTTTTCCAGTTTACCCAGGGCATGTAATTTTAAACAACTTTCCAATTTACTTTTATAATAACATTTGCTTTGTTCTCTTGGTATTCTTTGTTGAAATCTAAACCTAGGTAGGCTCATAGGCTGATTTCTAAGCCCTTGATGGCCGCCCCTTATCTCAGTGCATTTTGACAATACAATATCACTTAGTCTGAACTTCAAAGGAGAAGTAGATTTTTTTTTTTCTGACAAATTTTAAAGTTAGGTCTGTTTCCAATCCTGTATCATGTGACAGCCATCAGCCAATCACAAATACATACACGTATATTCAGTGAATTCTTGCACATGCTCAGTAGGAGCTGGTGACTCAGACTGTGCACATTTTATTAATGGAAGTAAATTGGAAAGTTGTTTAAAATTGCTGCTCTATCTAAATCATGAAAGCCTATTTTTTACTTGAGTGTCCCTTTGAGACCGAAATAAGAGCAGACTTGTTAGCCCTGGTTGTTACGTGCCATGGTTGTTATTTGCCATGGTTGTTACGTGCCATGGTTGTTAGTGCCATGGTTGTTACGTGCCCTGGTTGTTACGTGCCCTGGTTGTTACGTGCCCTGGTTGTTACGTGCCCTGGTTGTTACGTGCCCTGGTTGTTACGTGCCCTGGTTGTTACGTGCCCTGGTTGTTACGTGCCCTGGTTGTTACGTGCCATGGTTGTTACGTGCCCTGGTTGTTACGTGCCCTGGTTGTTACGTGCCATGGTTGTTAGTGCCATGGTTGTTAGTGCCATGGTTGTTACGTGCCATGGTTGTTAGTGCCATGGTTGTTACGTGCCCTGGTTGTTACGTGCCCTGGTTGTTACGTGCCATGGTTGTTACGTGCCCTGGTTGTTACGTGCCCTGGTTGTTACGTGCCATGGTTGTTAGTGCCATGGTTGTTAGTGCCATGGTTGTTACGTACCATGGAAATCTATATTTGTATGTTATTTCAGTAATTGTGTTCATTATGCGCAATACCAGTTTGAGTATTTATTATTAAAGGGACATTATGCTACAATAATTGCATGTACTAAGTTATTAGGATATGTAGAGAACTACCAGCCTTGCAAGTCTGTGTGAGTCATGCAACTGTTGTTGCTGATTGTTTCACTGGTCATGTCTGTTTGCAAAGAGCAGTTTTTTCAGCTCCCAAACTTTACTTTAATTATGTGTTTAACACGTTTGTGCATTATAGCATGTGATTTCTACACTAAGATCCCTTAAACTACATATACTGTATGTGTAATGCTTCTGTTTTAATGTCATTTTATGGTCTTTGTAAAAGAAATATGTGTAAATATTACCTACTGGTTACAGTACTGTACTATCTTTATCATGGTACTATGTATACACAAGTAATAAACTGATATAAAACTACCTTTAGGTTACATGTATAAGCTGTATAATGACATATAAATATTACCTTACTGATTACAGTACTATCTTTATCATGGTACTATGTATACAAAAGTAATAAACTGATATAAAACTACCTTTAGGTTACATGTATAAGCTGTATAATGACATATAAATATTACCTGTCTGATTACAGTACTGTACTATCTTTATCATGGTACTATGTATACAAAAGTAATAAACTGATATAAAACTACCTTTAGGTTACATATATAAGCTGTATAATGACATATAAATATTACTTACTGATTACAGTATCGTACTATCTTTATCATGGTACTATGTATACAAAAGTAATAAACTGATATAAAACTACCTTTAGGTTACATGTATAAGCAGTATAATGACATATAAATATTACCTTACTGA